>NC_056732.1:119696844-119869344 GCF_019279795.1 Protopterus annectens
CTATATGTGGGGGTTTCACATATAATTATGCAGATATACATATATATATATTTGTGTAGATAGACGTGTATAGCATTTGTACATGTGAACAAACTCCTGATCCACTCAGTACAACATACCAGACCATAAGCACAGGTAATAAGGGTGGAGGCACGAATGAGGGACACCTGGTAATTACTGCTATGTAACATCCCCAGCCCTAAGGATATGCTGTGCAATCCACTATCCAGCACATGCAGTACGTGACGTCAGGACCCTCAACAACACAGCTACAATGCTCCAACAGTAATCCAAGTCACCTGTACATGTCAGGGCAATATCTGTAACATATCATGCAGAAATGTCAGACTACTGTAGGGAATGTGCAATGTGGAAGGGGTACACTACAACGGTACAGATATGCACACACATCCAGTATGTTCAGGTATACACACACATATATATATATATATATATATATATATATATATAAAGATATATATATATATATATATATATATATATATATATATATATATATTGATAAGATATATGAGATATATAGGTACATACACATGTACACAGACAAAAGGTACATATGTAGAAGTAGTGTGGGTGTACTGGGTGCAAAGTATATCCCACAGCCACAAGCCCTGTAACTGGTACCTGTGACATGTGTAGTGTGGCAACCATTCCCACAAAGGGAATACTTACATTACACATATACCCACTCACAATTCAAAGGACATGAGATGACACACAGGTATGTATACACAGACAATCTTTATTGGTGTATTTTACAATAATGTATGCCATTACTTACTGTACATAGATATGGACTTATCAGTGAGGAATGCAAGGCCCACACAAAACAGTAGATGCAGACAGTGCGGATATATAACATACTATGCTGTCCAGGCCAAGACCTTCAATTCGTACAACTGTAGACAAAAGATTTGCTGTCAAGGTAAGTAACAACAAACAATAACAGATGTAGTTCAGCATCCTCCAGTTACACCCTGTAGTCAAGGCCTAGGGGGACATTTATTACCTGTGGTAATGTCTATGTATTGGTCACATGTATGGACTCTGACCAACAAATGTTGTGGGAGTCCACGATATGACTGGGATAATAGCAGTAATGCTAGTGGTAAAGAATGATAGGCCATTCCCGAACAACTACTCACTCTGTCTGTAGATCTGGAACCTCTTACGATTGTGATGTTGGCCTGTGTCTGCAAGCCCTGCTGTAATAGGTACTGCAACCTGCCATCTGTAACACTGCTGCCCACATACAGGAAGGATGTCCTCCATACTAGAAAGGTGAAGGGACAATGCCCACATGACTCAGCAATTTATAGTACTGGGTTGCCATGACAGACAGTGGTTAAGTGAATCACTACACAGCAGGCTGCACGCAGTTAGTAACTGTTGCACACTGATTGGTGCAGAGCCCATCACCTGATCATGTGCATCACCAACAAAAGCCATGCTGCAATCCATTCAAACCAACTCAATCTAGTGGAGAGCGAGAGAGAGGGAATAAAAAGATAAAATTAAACACACACACAATGGGAAAAAAGAAAACCTACAAGCCAAAACCGGGAAGGTGTCACACCCGTCCTAAAAAAAAGGGTATGTAAAACACAACTGTATGTAATTTAATGTAATATGTGATATAGATTAATAGGATATATGATGTTGAATATTTGATATGTGTCATCTGTAGTTGTCCCTGTAATGATGTTCTGCGGAACAACCACTCTGGACAATACTGTCTGTCCCTGTAGGCAGTGGGACATACCCGCCAACTTTGCAGATCAGCAATGAGTGACAAAGATGTCAGTCATAATATTTGTGTGTGTTATGTTAGTGTGGACCAGGGTTGCCAGATTTCCAGCACCCCAGGTAGGGACAAAAAAGAAGAAGAAGGTCTCTCACAGCAATTCGGCAACTGAAGAGAGTTCCACATTAAAGAACTGAGCTCACTCAGTAGCTCTGCACTAAACACAGAGCTTCTCATGTTTAATGCATTGCAGTTCCGCATTCAACACAAGTAGCTCCATGGTTAGCGATTTTTGATTGGCCCGTATACCGGCATATGGGCCAATCAAAAATTGCTAAACACGGAGCTTCTCGTGTTTAATGTGGAACACAAGAAGCTCCGTGTTTAGCAATTTTTGATTGGCCCGTATGCCAGGTATACGGGACAATCAAAAAAAAAAACAAAGCGGAGGCTGGACGGGATTTAAACCAGCAGGGCGGGACTCGGGATCAGGCTGCTGATCTCGGGACAGTCCCGCCCAAATAGGGACGTCTGGCAACCCTGGTGTGGACAATAGCTGGTGGTGGAAGTACTACCGTCATGATAGTCACATGAGTGTCAGAGCAAACCACTTGCAGGACAGTCATGTTAATGTGTAATGTAGGGTCTACCTGACAACGCCGAAAGCTGACAATGCCGATGATGAGAACACCGACACCAGAAGATCGAAAAGTGAGATGACCGATGTATGAAAACTCCGACGCTGAGAACACGGACATGTGAAAAGGCTGTGTAAGTATGTGGTAGTGACGGATGTTAGGGTTAGGGTGTGAGTAAGGTAAGTGTGTGATATTGATGGACTCTAGGGATAGGGGTGGGTTAAGTGAGTTAGGGTTAGGGCGTGGGTTAGGTGAGTGTGCGATAGTGACAGTCTTTAGGGTTAGGGGCGGGTTAAGTGAGTTAGGGTTAAGGTGTGGGTTAGGTGAGTGTGCGATAGTGACAGTCTTTAGGGTTAGGGGCGGGTTAAGTGAGTTAGGGTTAGGGCGCGGGTTAGGTGAGTGTGCGATAGTGACGGACCTTAGGGTTAGGGTTTGGGTTATGGTTATAGATAGTTGTCTATGTAAGGTTTAGTGTGGGTTTGTAAGGATTCTGGTGTGCTTGTGTTGTGTGTGTGCTTTTTGGACAGGGGATTTGTTTTGTTTGTTGATTGTCGGGATTGTGGTGTGTCGGGCATGTGAGGTTTCGTGTTTGTGATCTTTCGGTCATGTGGTGTTGGTGATTTCGTTGTCGGTGTTGTAGTGCGTCGGTGTTGTCAGGTAGATCCATAATGTAGCATGCACAAATGCTATAGGTGTATAATAGGCGCACCAGCAATCTCACACCATATATACCACCCTAATGTTAGTCTGTGTTCACATGTGACACCTGTCTGTGTTGCAGCAAGGCAGAACAGTGCAGCTGTGAATGAAAGACAGTTACAGAATGCGGACCAGATGGCTGTATGTACTCCACATATAGATAAATATCTGTGTGATACAGAATGTGACATGTATGTGTACAGATACACAGACATTCATATAGACATAGGTATATCAACAACGTGCAATATATATCTACACTTATATGTACATAGATGTATATTTATACACATATATATAGTGGCACTGACAATAGCATGCAGGTGAAATAGTCTGTAACAGGCCAGCAAACATAAGTGACCCAACAGGGAGCATGGCTACAAACACATAGCACAAAGCAGGGCACATACACATAGCACAAAGCTGTCCCAATGGTAGGTAAGCAGCTGACATAACAATTGCATTCTGTGAACTGTTTGTTGTAGCTGATATGGTGGAGGGAGACAAATATGTGTATTAAGAACTTTGGTAACCCTGCTGTATGGGTGGCTCAGACCTGTTTCCATCTTTATGTCTTCCAGGAAACATCCAAATGAAGAGCCAGCAGACTGTGATGAGCTGTGAAGATTATTTATTATAAAAAGCACATAGGCAAACAGACCAGTTTCGGCATGACAAAATGTAATAGCCTTCCTCATTGTTAAGTTTAGACCATAAAGCACTGTGCTTAAATACCTGATGGCTGTACCAATAAGCCATGTCATTGGTTAGTTAATTATAAGTATTCATTTAATCCAGGTGAGAATAAAGCACCTAATTTAATGAGCCACTTTTTTCTTTAGAGTCCAAAAGACTATGCCAACCTCCTTTATTTGTCTTATTTCCTAATATTTTGTCAATGATGGTAAATCTGAAGATAGCATTTGGATGTGTAATGGTATATTTATATAGGGCACTTGTGGGTTTCCTATTTCTGATACTACTTAGGTGTTCTGAGATACGTATGTGCAGGGGTCAGGATGTCTGTTCCACGTTAAAGGCATGGCATGCACAGGTTGCCAAATATATGAGCCAATCTGACCCACAATTGGCAAAAAAAAGGTATATCATAAACCTGTCCGGTATTAGTACTTGTAAATTCCTTAGTTTTGCTAACCAACTTACAATGTGTGCAATGTCCACATGGCACACATCCTGTCAATAGATCCCCAATCATGGTCCTCTGGGCCCCATCCCTGTTTGGCTGATGACTGTGTTTATAATGGCTCAACTGGGAATTCATATTCCTGCTTCTCCTGAAGGAGAACTGACAACTCTCTTTTAATATAGATGCTAAGAAACCATCTGCCCTCAAGATATTCCAGTGTCTCTGAACTATATCTAATAAGATAGACATCTGTATTGTGGTCATAAGTAGTCAAGAGCCAAAGATTGGGATTCTTATTAGTTGGTTTAACTTTATACTTAAGCATATCCTGTCTGTTCATTTTTGATGCCCAGTTACTTGCACTTAAGACATGGTCCATAGGATATCCTCTGTTGCAGAATCTGATGGTGAGGTCATCCCTATAGTGTCTGAAGTCCTCAGACTTGGAGCATATCCTTTTCATTCGTAAATATTTTGACCTAGGGATATTCTTGCATATGTGTAGAGGGTGGAAGCTGGAAGCATGGAGAAGGGAGTTGTACTGAGGGTACTTCCTATATACGTGGGTAGCTAAGGTGTGGTCAGCATTCATACTGACCAGCACATCCAAACACGTGATGTGCTGTGAGTGAAAAGTAGCTGTAAACTCTAAGCCCCATTTATTTTCATTTAAGTAGTTGACAAATTCCCTCAAATACAACTCATCACTTCTCCATACCTTCCAGCAGTCATCCAAGGATCTTCTCCAGATATCAATTTTGTTTAAATATATGTTACGAAGAGGGTCATATATAATAAATTCCTCCATATATGCCATGAATAAATCAGCATAGATGGGGGCAAATGATGCCCCCATCGCCGTCCCCTTTATTTGTCAGAGACACTGGTCCCCATAAAAGAAAACATTATTGGTCAGAATATATTTGGCAGGCCTAATAATGAACATATTCATACCTCATCTATATAATTCAGATTTATTAAGCCAGTAATCAGGGGCCTTCAAACCTGCCCAATGAGGTATATTTGTATAAAGAGTGGATACATCTAGGGTACATAGTAACCAGCCTGGTTCTAATTGGTTGTCGGAAATAATCTGGAGGAATTCAATGGTGTCACAAAGTCTAGATGTTACCCATTGTAATAGAGGCTTAAGCTTTATAGTTAAATATTGTGATAGGGGTTCAGTAATGGATCCCCTTCCTGAAACAATGGGTCTCCCAGGAGGATACTCAGCATCCTTATGAATTTTTGGGAGAAAATAAATGTATTGGCTAGAAGGGTCTTGTATAGTTAGATTTTTTATATTCTTGTTCAGAAATAATACCTTCTTCCATAGCCTCTATCAGAAAGGACTTAATTTCTCCCCAAAATTTATGGGAGGGATCCAAAGGCATCTTCATATAATACCTCGCATATCCCAACTGCCTCAGAGCCTCATTGTTGTATTGTTCCGAATTCATGACCACCACTGCTCCCCCTTGTCCGCAGCCAATAAAACCAGGTCTTTATTGTTAACCAAACCCTTTAGAGCCTTCTGTTCCATCTTTGAGAGATTTTTGGGTTTTGGTATGACTTCCTTATAGTTGTAATGCAAGTCCTTGAGGACTGATGTCTGAACATATACACATTAGGGTGCATGGGCGGATTAATCTTAGATTTATGATATATAAATTCTTCCTGCTTGCCATCACTATCTGAATCCTTAAAAAAACTTTTTAAGTTTAACAACCTGCAGAATGCCATCACATCGTGTACCAACTGATCTTCCAGCACAAAAAAATAGGGATAAAATGTAATCCTTTGTTTTGTACCTTTATTTCAATATCCACCAACTGTACATTGGAAAGATTTAAAACATTGTTCAACTCAGTTATGTCCAGGTCATAAGTTCCATTAATGTCTCTATCTGGTTTGTTTTTCCTATGTTTTCTACCCCCTTAACCTGCATTGATCTAAAAGGTGGGCCCTCTTAGATAGGGGTGAATCCCCCTGATGCTGTATATCAAGATCAGTGTTGGATGATGTTTCCACCCCTGATGTTTCATTATTGGAGCTAAGAGAACTTGACCAGTTTAAAATGGATCTGTGTCTCCTATGTTTACCCCCCATTCTGGTGGTATTATAAAACCTGACCTGCTTGTTCAACCGAAAAAATTGGGTTTCCCTCTCATAATCTGTGATATCCTTTTGGTATTTTTAACCTTTTTTGCTTTCTGATATTGTTCCAGATTTATCAGGTCCTTGGATAATTTTCCCCACATATCTGATATACCAGTTCCCCCTTGAATGATTGAGCTGTTTCACACAGCTTCACAAGTTATATCATTTCAGACTCAATTGTCCTTTCATAATAATCCAGTACTATCTTAACAAAACCATGGGAGCCTGTTTTGGGGTTATAGCCCATTCCTCCATTAATTCTGCATCACTTCTGGCCACCATGGGTTGTAAACAAACCCTCAAACCTCTAGGAACCAAATTCTTGGCTATATAGACCTTAAAAAGTTTGGTGTGCCAACCATTGGTCCTTAAGGTACACATAGATTTGATTAGATGTTGGAAATGATTTTCACTACCCAGAGTCCCAGTATTTAAGGAAGATCCCTGACTATGTTGCTCATCATTGCCCAGACCAAAACCCCCCAGGTCATCTTTATCCACAGATAATCCCTTTAACAATTTAGTTAATTCCATTATGGAAAATGACCACTCAGGAACAGTTAATATCTAGTATAAAGTATGGTGATTTGTGATATAAATATACCAAAAGGTATATAGAAATATATCTGTAAGTAATAGCTGGTGTGCAAAAAATGTTTCAGATAATCTTAAAAGTGCAAAGTATTTTCACCAATCCAAATTTTTACAGTACTTACGGAACTATCCTATAACCACCTTTCAAAAGCATATGGTGTGGAAACCCTTGCTTATGTCTCAATATGTCCTGCTACTTTCCTTGTGTTGTGGTCCCAAATTCCACATTGTTCAAACCACTATCTAACACCAAGGAACTATAATAATCCTTCCCTAAGGACAAAAATCCAGCCCTAAAAGGCTTGATTTTGTATCAAGCAATGTTGCTCACATCTAAATCGGTTATAAGGTTGTCCGAGTGAATATACAGATAAAAGGCACTGTCAGCCAAGATCACAGAGATAACCTATATTATAAAAATTCCTTGTACAACAATCCAAAAATCTTGGAATATTGAATATATCCTAGTTTAACTGTTCCTGAGGGCAATTTAAATAAAGTAACCAATTATATAATAAAGGCTAAATAGATGTGCAATGGCATCAGGGAAGCTCCCCAATGTTGACACCTTTATAATATACAGGAACAGGGCTAACCAAGCACCAGCAATATATATTCAAAAATGTATATAGACCCTTTTGTCACCTTCAAATCATAAGTGACCAAGCCCAAAAAATACTTTTTGTGAGTTTGAGTAGGACAAAACACCCAATAATGACATGCAGTAAAAAGAGTGAGAACAAAATAGTTAGAATGTTATACACATAATACATCTTGTACCTGCATTAATCTGCAAGAATCACAATATATAATGCAAAAAGGTTATCAAATTGTTGTAAAGACCACATCTTGAAAGGGGATCCAATGTGAAAATTGTAAGGTCCTTAAGTATCAACTACAACTGGGTAGGAACAAAATAGTACAAATGTTCATGAGTATTCCAATGTCAGCTCGGAAGTATTATTCTCCATACAAACAAATGTCCCAATATATAGAAGGTTTAAACATTTTGGTGTGGGCCCCAACCAAAGTAACTCACACGGCCCTTCCAATCTGAAAAGAATGTTCGAAAACAGTTCCATCCATCACGTTACCCAAATGTGACTGAAATAGCTAACCCTTTTTTAATCTCTGCACAAAGATTATGTATTGACATTTTCCATCAAATAGCCAATCTCCTTGTTAGCAACAGGTTCAGCACATTTATAATGAAATAAAAAAGTTTTAGTCTGCCCATGCAGAAAAAATATCTAGATGATGAAGTTCAAGGGCTAAAACCTGAAATCCCTTAGGAATATTTGAAAGCGCCAGTTCAGTTGCTCACATTACCCAAATTGGCTTCACTAACAAGTCCAGATAAAAAATACGCCCATAAAGACTAATAAGTGAAAAAAATCACATCTGTATATAGTTTCAGTCACACTTCTGGTATTTCAACTGAACAAAAACCTAACTACTGATGGTGATTACAGAGCATGAGTTACTTGTAAACCAAAAACCAAGACAGGAAACATTCTCACTTCATGATCCGATAGATCTAACGTACAGACCGAATTATCAGTGGAAAAGCCCCATACAGTTCCAAATACCAATCTTCCCAATGCTCAGTCCAATGAAGTGGTTAGAAAAAAAGTGGATCCAAACCAAAAGATAAAAAATCATCCAAGACAGGCATGATACACAGCACATCAAACAGCTAAACATCCAGGCCGACAGCAGGAACAAAAGGACCCAAAGTGAAACCAGAGAGAATCCTGCACGTAAGGCAACTGCACAGCTCAAAAACAAAGTCCAAACATCCAAATGAAGAGCCAGCAGACTGTGAGGAGCTGTGAGAATTATTTATTATAAAAAGCACATAGGCAAACAGATCGGTTTTGGCTTGACAAAATTTAACAGCCTTCCTCAGTGTTAAGTTTAGATCATAAACCGCTGCGCTTAAATACCTGATGGCTGTACCAATAAGCCATGTCATTGGTTAATTAATTATATGTATTCATTTAATCCAGGTGAGAATAAAACACCTAATTTAATTATCCACTTTTTTCTTTAGAGTTCAAAAGACTATGCCAACCTCCTTTATTTCTCTTATTTCCTAATATTAGGAACAGCCTTACATGCAGGATTCTCTCTGGTTTCACTTTGGGTCCTTTTGTTCCTGCTGTGGGCCTGGACATTTAGCTGTTTGATGTGCTGTGTATCAAACCTGTCTTGGATGATTTTTTTATCTTTTGGTTTGGATCCACTTTTTTTCTAACCACTTCATTGGATTGAGCATTGGGAAGATTGGTATTTGGATGTGTATGGGGCTTTTCCACTGATAATTCGGTCTGTATGTTAGATCTATCGGATCATGAAGCGAGAACGTTTCCTGTCATAGTTTTTGGCTTACAAGTAACTCATGCTCTGCAATCACCATCAGTATGAATGTTTTTCATTCAGTTGAAATACCAGAAGTGTGACTGAAACTATATACAGATGTGATGTTCTCACTTATTAGTCTTTATGGGCATATTTTTTATCTGGACTTGTAATCAAAGCCAATTTGGGCAAGGTGAGCAACGGAACTGGCGCTTTCAAATATTCCTAAGGGGTTTCAGGTTTTAGCCATTGAACTTCATCATCTAGATATTTTTTCTGCATGTGCAGACTAAAACCTTTTTTGTTTCATTATAAATGTGCTGAACCTGTTGCTAACAAGGGGATTGGTTATATGATGTAAAACGTCGATATTTGATCTTTGTGTGAAGATTAAAGAAGGTTAGCTATTTCAGTCATATTTGGGTAACGGTGGATGGAACTGTTTTCAAACATTTTTTTCAATTTGGAAGGGCTGTGTGAGTTACTTTGGTTGGGGCCCACGCCAAAACATTGAAACCTTCTATATATTGGGACATTTGTTTGGATGGAGAATAATATTTCCAAGCTGACATTGGAATACTCATGAACATTTAGACTATTTTGTTCCTACCCAATTGTAGTTGATACTTATGGACCTTACAGTTTTCACATTGGATCCCCTTTCTAGATGTGGTGTTTACAACAATTTGATAACCTTTTTGCATTATATATTGTGATTCTTGCAGGTTAATGCAGGTACAAGATGTATTATGTGTTTAACATTCTAACTATTTTGTTCTCACTCTTTTTACTGCATGTCATTATTGGATGTTTTGTCCTACTCAAACTCACAAATAGTATTTTTTGGGCTTGGTTACTTATGATTTGAAGTTGACAAAAGGGTTGATATAGATTTTTGAATATATATTACAGGTGCTTGGTTAGCCCTGTTCCTGTATATTATAAGGGTGTCAACATTGGGGAACTTCCCTGACGCCATTGCACATCTGTTTTGCCTTTATTATATAATTGGTTACTTTATTTATATTGCCTTTGGGGACAGTTAAACTAGGATATATTCAATATTCCAAGATTTTTGGATTGTTGTACAAGGAATTTTTACAATATAGATTATCTCTGTGATCTTGGCTGACAGTGCCTTTTATCTGTATATTCACTCGGACAACCTTATAACCAATTTGGATGTGAGCAACATTGCTTGATATAAAACCAAGCCTTTTATGTCTGGATTTTTGTCCTTAGGGAAGGGCTATTATGGTTCCTTGGTGTTGGAATTTAGGACCACAACACAAGGAATGTAGTAGGACCTATTGAGACATAAGCAAGGGTTGCCACACCATATGCTTTTGGAAGGTGGTTATAGGATGGCTCCATAAGTACTGTAAAAATTTGGATTGGTGAAAATACTTTGCACTTTTAAGATTATTTGAAACATTTTTTGGCATGCCAGCTATTATTTACAGATATATTTCTATATACCTTTTGGTATATTTATATCGCCAACCACCATACTTTATACTAGTTATTAATTGTTCCTGAGTGGTCATTTTCCATCATGGAATTAACTAAATTGTTAAAGGGATTATCTGTGGATAAAGATGACCTGGGGGGTTTTGGTCTGGGCAATGATGAGCAACATTTTCAGGGACCTTCCTTAAATGCTGGTGCTCTGGGTTGTGAAAATCATTTCCAACATCTAACCAAATCTATGAGTACCTTAAGGACCAATGTTTGGCTCGCCAAACTTTTTAAGGCCTATATAGCCAAGAATTTGGTTCCTAGAGGTTTGAGGGTTTGTTTACAACCCATGTTGGCCAAAATTGTTGCAGAATTAAAGGAGGAATGGGCTAAAACACAACAACAGGCCTCCATGGATTTTGTTAAGATACTACTGGATTATTATGAAAGGACAATTGAGTCTAAAATGATAGAACTTGTGAAGCTGTTTGAAACAGCTCAATCATTCCAGAAGGAACCAGTATATCAGACATGTATGGATAAATTATCCAAGGACCTGATGAATCTAGAACAATATCTGAAAGCAAAAAAGGTTAAAAAATATCAAAGGGATATCACAGATTATGAGAGGGGGAACCCAGTTTTCTAGGGTTAACAAACAGGTCAGGTTTAATGGTACCCCCAGAATGGAGGGTAAATGTAAGAGACACAAATCCATTTTTAAGCGGTCAAGTTTCCTTAATTCCAATAATGAAACATCAGGGGATGAAACATCATCCAACACTGATCTTGATATAGAGGACCAGGGGGATTCACCCCTATCTAAGAGGGACCACCTTTAGATCAAGGCAGATTGGGGGGGTAGAAAACATAGGAAAAGCAAGCCAGATTGAGACATTAATGGAACTTATGACCCGGACATAACTGTGTTGAACAATGTTTTAAATATTTCCAATGTGCAGTTGACGGATGTTGAAAAAAGGTACTAAACAAAGGATTAAATTTTATCCCTATTTTTTTGTGCTGGAAGATCAGTTGGCACAAGATGTGTGGCATTCTGCAGGTTGTTAAACTTAAGAAGTTTTTTTAATTATTCAGATGGTGATGACAAGCAGGAAGAATTTATATATCATAAATCTAAGATTAATCCGCCCATGCACCCTAATGTGTTTATGTTTCAGACATCAATCCTCAAGGACTTGCATTACAACTATAAGGAAGTCATACCAAAACCCAATAATCTCTCAAAGATGGAACAGAAGGCTCTAATGGGTTTGGTTAACAATAAAGACCTGGTTTTATTGGCTGCGGACAATGGGGGAGCAGTGGTGGTCATGAATTGGGAACAATACAACAATGAGGCTCTGAGGCAGTTGGGATATGCGAGGTATTATATGAAGATGCCTTTGGATCCCTCCCATAAATTTTGGGGAGAAATTAAGTCCTTTCTGATAGAGGCTATGGAAGAAGGTATTATTTCTGAACAAGAACATAAAAATCTAACTATACAAGAACCTTCTAGCCAATGCATTTATTTTCTCCCAAAAATTCATAAGGATGCTGAGCATCCTCCTGGGAAACCCATTGTTTCAGGAAGGGGATCCATTACTGAACCCCTATCACAATATTTAACTATAAAGCTTAAGCCTCTATTACAATGGGTAAGATCTAGACTTCGTGACACCACTGAATTCTTCCAGATTATTGCCAACAACCAATCAGAACCAGGCTGGTTACTATGTACCCTAGCTGTATCCACTCTTTATACAAATATACCTCATTGGGCAGGTTTGGAGGCCCTTGATTTTTGGCTTAAAAAATCTGAACTATATAGACCAGGTATGAATACATTCATTATTAGGCTCACTGAATTTATCCTGACCAAGAATGTTTTCTTTTATGGGGACCAGTGTTTCTGGCAAATAAAGAGGACAGCAATGACGGCATCATTTGCCCCCATCTACGCTGATTTAGTCATGGCATATGTGGAGGAATTTATTATATATGACCCTCTTCATAACATATATTTAAATAAAATTGATATCTGAAGAAGATTTTTGGACGACTGCTGGATGTTATGGAGAAGTGATGAGTTGTATTTGAGGGAATTTGTCAACTACTTAAATGAAAATAAATGGGGCTTGAAGTTTACAGCTACTTTTTACACTCAGCACATCACATTTTTGGATGTGCTGGTCAGTAGGAATGCTGACCACACCTTAGCTACCCAAGTATATAGGAAGTTCACTCAGTACAATTCCCTTCTCCATGCCTCCAGCTTTCACCCTCCACACATATGCAACAATATCCCTAGGTCCCAATATTTACAAATGAAGAGGATATGCTCTTAGCCCGAGGACTTCAGACACTATTGGGATGACCTCCCCATCAGATTCCACAACATAGTATATCCTATGGGCCATGTCTTAAGTGCAAGTAACTAGGCATCAAAAATGGACAGACAGGATATGCTTAAGTATAAAGATAAACCAACTAATAGGAATCCCAATCTTCGGCTCTTGACTACTTATGGCCGCAGTATAGACATCTTATTAGATAAAGTTCAGAGACACTGGAATATCTTGGAGGCAGATGATTTCTTAGCATCTATATTAAAAGAGAGTTGTCAGTTCTCCTTCAGGAGAGGCAGGAATATGAATTCCCAGTTGAGCCATTATAAACACAATCATCAGCCAAACAGGGTTGGGGCCCAGAGGACCATGATTGGGGATCTATTGACAGGATGTGTGCCATGTGCACATTGCACACATTGTACGTCGGTTAGCAAAACTAAGGAATTTACAAGTACTAATACTGGACAGGTTTATGATATAACTTTTTTGCCAATTGTGGGTTAGATTGGCTCATATATTTGGTAACCTGTACATGCCATGCCTTTTATGTGGGACAGACATCCAGACCCCTGCACATACATATCTCAGAGCACCTAAGTGGTATTAGGAATAGGAAACCCACAAGTGCCCTATATAAATATACCATTACACATCCAAATGCTATCTTCAGATTTACCATCATTGACAAAATATTAGGAAATAAGACAAATAAAGGAGGTTGGCATAGTCTTTTGGACTCTAAAGAAAAAAAAAGTGGATCGTTAAATTAGGTGCTTTATTCTCACCTGGATTAAATGAATACTTATAATTAACTACCCAATGACATGGCTTATTGGTACAGCTATCAGATACTTAAGCACAGTGCTTTAGGGTCTAAACTTAACACTGAGGAAGGCTGTTAAATTTTGTCAAGCCAAAACTGGTCTGTTTGCCTATGTGCATTTTATAATAAATAATCTTCACAACTCATCACAGTCTGCTGGCTCTTCATTTGGATGTTTGGACTTTGTTTTTGAGCCGTGCAGTTGCCTTATGTGCAGGATTCTCTCTGGTTTCACTTCCAGGGAACATGTCACATAGTCGTCTGCCCGCATACAGCATCGCTGAGACAGAGGTTATTATCAACCACCTGTTACAGCACTATGAACTGCTATTTGGGCAGACAGCCCATGACCAGCAGGAAAAGACCGCCCTGTGGAATGAGCTAGTCCACTGGGTCAATGATATTGGACTGCATAACCGCAGCTATGAGCAGGTCTGGCATCATTGCACTGACCTTCTTCGCCATGTATATCGGCATGCAGCTGCCGTAAGGGGGAGCCACCTCGTAACAGGGGGGGGCAACCCACCCATCCACCCCTCACCCATGTGGAGGAGCTTTTCAGCAGCCTTCTGGAACCTGGCCACCTGCAGCAACAATACCTGGCAGGGCACCATTTGGAGGTGGGTACCAACGACACACCAGCTGAGATGCATGCAGGTAAGGCCCCAGGGCACATCGGTTCACAACTCTTGTGTATGCATCTGCATCTGTACAGGTACATCATGCAAATCTGAGATGTTATACACATAGTCTGATGCTGTGTAGTAGTAATAAACAGTTGTGTATAAGCTGTAATATTGTGGAATTCTACTGTTGATGTAACATAATGCTGCACTCACCTTTTATGAATGCCACAGCTGTGGCCACTGACGTCAACTTTCTCACACTCCTATGTAGGTCCCTCCAGGATACTACCATGGCAGCAGCCCATAGCTGTTGAGTATAGTTTGTGTTCATGCATGATGATACACTGGGAATGTAATAGCTCTGGGATATCCCATGCACACATCTAACTCACCTATCCATAATGCATGCTGTAAATGTTCATGTTTTGTTGCTGTGAAATGCACTGAATCACAGTAGAGACCATGTTGGGGCATTGGAAGAGTACAACAGACACATGCAAGATAACTAACATCCTGTCAATGTGCAATGTGTCCACAGGGATGTGAAGTATGGCAGGACAGATGGCCTACAGTAGGGACATGTGTGAATCAACACCACCATGGCTGCAGCTGCACACATCATGTTAAGTGAATGTGGTAGACGTAACCTTGACCCCATAGCACTCATGACAGCAAGGTGTGCACTCCAAGGGATGTGCACATGGGTAGACCTTGCAACCATGCAGAGGTCTGGGACATGTGTAGGGCACCCCCCACAGCCATGGTAATGTCTGCTGGTTGTCAGTGTAATAGTCTTGTACTGGTCATACATGTACTGCTGATGTTGTGATCTGTAATGCAGACATCAGGCATTCACAAATGATAGCTGTTGACATATCATCCCAGGTATAAGTTGTTATAACACATAGGGGCTGTGAGCAGTGGAGCTGGCATAACCAACACAGTACTACATATGCAGCAATAATTTCTACACCTGTGAGGTATGGTGCACAGTACAAGGCAGTGTGCATAACAGGTCCACAGTAACACTTTGTACATGGGTGCAGTGTTAACAAGAGGAAGGGCCATCACCTACCAACACAGCCTATGCTTCACACACATGTATACTGCTGCTAGCATGAAGTCACTATAGTTGCACAGCATGCTGTTGAGCACCATATGTAATGCATGTTGACAGAAGGGTAATGGGAGGACTGTGTGTACAAATGTTGTGCAAATCCACATGTAGGAGTGTGGTGTGTGTGTGTGTGTGTGTGTGTGTGTGTGTGTCTCAATTGTGTTTGGAAGTGCAATCTAGTGGAGTGTGGATGATGCATGTCAGATATGTGTGCAAGTGTGTGTTTGTGTGTGTGTGTGTGTGTGTGTGTGTGTGTGTGTGTGTGTGTGTGTGTGTGTGTGTGTGTGCGTGTGTGTGTATGTATGTCCATGTATGCACAGGCAATAGTGGGATTGACCACATGGCAGTACTTACCCTTGGGATTGTGCTGTACATGTACATGAAGTGAGACATGAGACACCAGGACAACCTGTCTGGTATGTGAACACAGGACAGCTGAAAGCATAACAAGGTCTGCAGCATGGAGCATGCATTGGGAGGTGAAGTACATACCAGGTATACACATAATATTGCCAGCAGCAGCAGAAAGGTAAATGGCTACCCACATATGCAGCACTACAAATGCAATGGGGAATTACCACAGCACATCAGTGAGTGTATCCAGGCAGTACTGTTGTCGGCATGATGGGTCACTTGTGAAGCAGATGTGACATGGACTGAGCAAGACTATAGTATGAGGCTCTGGTGTGTGACATATGTAGTGAATGTAGCAGCCCCAACCATATAAGGGCCTTGGACACCATTACTGCCCATACACAGGGTAATACGGGATGACAGCAATGAGGCCATATACAACCTACTCCACCCAAGTCAGGGAGGTGATGGAGTAACAGGTTAGGAGTTGTAACCACACGTGTAGGCATGGAGAGGAATTATATGTTAATGGGCAGTTGTATTGCGTGCATATTAGCAAGTACCATGCAGGATGGGGAACATATGTAACTGAATGTGGGACTGTCTGTAAACCCAGGAAAAGTGAGGTAGTAAGGTGGCTGTCAGTGTGAGTGTGTGTGAGTGTGTACACTGTTATGCAATGCTGTACAGGTCTTAAAGTGTGTATTTGTTTCCCCCACAGGTGGTGAGGTAGATCAGGGTCCCTCCTGCACGCAAACTGAGGTAGGTGTCCCTACAGACACCGATGATGATGATGGCACAGGTGAGGCACAGGTGGGGTTGTCAGAGGCCGACACTGCACCGACATGTGTCATCACCCTCCTAGCCACCCCAAGCCTGCACACAGTTACAGTGCCTTTACAAACCCCATCACATGTGACCATAGCAGAGGGACAGTTGGCAGTTGGTGGCAATGACCAGGAAAGTGTGCTGTCCATGTCAACTGTGTCAGGTCACGGTTGGCATAGCCAGATATCTGGAAGGCCATCACATTGGCAGACGTACCGTGGTGTTCATGGAAGGACTGCCGGTTATCATGCCCCTGGCAGAGGCGCCACAACTGGTATCACCAGAAGCATGTTTCAGGCCGTAATGGAGGCACAAGCACATATGGAAATGCACACGAGACAGGGCCTGAGGCTGCAGAGATCTGCTTTCACAGCTGTAAGTGGCAACCTACATGAACTCGCTGGTGCCTTCCGTGAATATACCGAGGTCATGGATAGATGGTGAGGTGAGATTGTGGGCCTCCTCGACCGTGGTATGTCTGTGCTCGAACGTGTGGTGGGAGTGTTGTGATGGCCATGTGGGCATAGGCCAGAAATACCTGCAGCTGGTGGTCAACGTGGATGTGCCAAGATGCCCAGCCACTCCCTTAGTGGCTGTACCAGCCTCACCACACCACTGGGGCTGCTGTCCACACCACACCACAGCAGGCCAGGCCTCGTGCATGTAGCCCTGGCCAGTCCCAGGTGGGACATGGTTCCAGCAGACATATGTCATCATCATGGGAGAGTCGCACCTCAAGGTCTGTACCTGCACGTGCCCATGGAACCCCTGGCAGGCACAGTCAGCATGTCCATGGCCAGAGGCAGTGGTGAACTGCACACCCTGCCAGGTATGGTCTGCAGCTGTCCAACATCACCCTTATAGGGCAGCCACATGGCAGAACTGTGTGCATGCATACCCACACACTATACAACCAGACCTAGGGCAACCCCATACCGACACACACCACATCATCATGCCCCAGTCAATGAACCACACCCCTCACCCACACACATGGTGACACATGTTTGCCTCTGGCATAGCAGCAACACACGCTGTGCATATGATGATACCCGTGCCACATCCTTGTCATCCATAACATTGATGCAGGGACAGGCTAATATGGTTCTGATGCGCACTGTGACTGCAATAGAGTGCTGCAATGTACTGCAGTGTAGAATGTAGTCAGGGGTAATATGTACTGCATACATGTCAGGTAGTGTAGCCATGCAGCTAAGATGACTTTCACACATCCTGTGCATATGATGATACTTGTGCCACATCCCTGTCATCTATAACATTGATGCAGGGACAGGTTAATATAGTTCGGATGCACATGGTGACTGCAATAGTGTGTTGCAATGTACTGCAGTGTAAGATGTTTTCAGGGGTAATGTATAATGCATACATGTCAGGTAGTGTAGCCATGAAGCTATGATGCATCTCAGCTGTTGGTAAAACCAATTGTTATTCCCATGCTGTTATCCATTTGTTCTGTAGGCATACATGTGTCAGCAGGAGGATGGTCTGTAGTCATATTCCACAAGGGTATGTCAGTGTGGTGACACCATGGCCATGACATATCTGGTGTACAGTTGCACACAGTTATTGCCCATGCAAAATTGACTGGTGGCCTGCTGGTGTAGGTATAATCTTCACCCGTATGTCAACTCATCCACATACACACACATCCTTATTTGGTGACACTGTGTCTATACCACTACCCAGGTATGTAGTGCTACTGAACTGTGTGGCTGTCATTGCACACATGACACCATCTGTAAGGTGAGGTGTGTACCAGGTCACATGTTACAAGCAGACCATCCACAGACACGTACAATATGGTAATGGGGGATGTAATGTTTGCATATGGAGAATACATAGTGTGTCATACCATCATATACACATTGACAGACACATAACAGGTAGACACACACCTTAGAGACTTGCTTGTATTGTTGCTAACTAACTAGTCCATGTGTCCAATGTATTACAGGTAGGCTGCACACAGCACATGTGTAACTGGGCTGTATCCTGTTATCTGTTACCTGTATGGGTGATGGTGACAGTGGCCACCAGGGAATGGTACATGGGCCATACACCAGGTGTACCATGGTGTAAAGACAGTATACACAGCACCCACATTCCCCACTGGATATTGTACACACTGGAACCCATCTTGATAGTCTGACATACCCACTATCACACATTGGAGATGATAGCAGAATACCCCATTGCATATCACAACAGTGGTACCACAGGGATTTGAATGTGAATCACACGCCACAGGCATAGTAGGGTGTTGCATTGCATTGCCACACCTATGGGTGACAACAACAATATCTGTACTACTGTGCGGCAGTGTGTATTGTAATAGGAGTATGTGGCCTCGGAATGGTGTACCCTACATATATGCACACATGCACACATAAACACACATGGCAGACCTCAATGGGATTCCCATGCCTACTGACATATTGGCATAACACTGTTGTGCTGGTATTGCAAGGCACATGCAGCTGTTAAGGAGAGGAGTGTAACAGGCTACATGTTACGTTAATGGGGTTGAGAGGCACCACACACTATACGAGTTGTACGAATAGGCACCCCCCAGCCAAACACATCCACCATGCAATACACTACCAAGTGTTGGAGATCCCATAACCAGGGCCTGTGTCAACATGGGCACACAATGTTACCTGTACGATGTCAGGCTGGTATTGGTAACATATCATGCAGTACAGTCTGGCTCTCATGGGTAATGTATTATGTGGAAGCCATCAACATTCCCAAGATACAAATATATATATATATATATATATATATATATATATATATATATATATATATATGTGACTACACATACACACACAGTTATATGTACAGTAAGATACATAAGTGGAAGGTGCACACAATATGTCACAGCCACTATGCATAACGCTGACCCCTGAATGACTGAACTTTGTATGTGCCACCCATACAAATTACAATCATTACCTGCAACATACACCCACAGAGACGACATAGGTAAAACACTACCCACGGGTTTGCAGACATGGAAACCTTTAATTGTGTACTATTACAGTTCTACATGCCATGCCATATAGCTGTTCAGACACTGACAACTATATCAATGGAGTGATGCTACTGTGGACCAGTTACAGTAATACAGTAGTCTGGAAAGGTTCACAGCTGTTGCTGTCCAGGCCAAGCCATTCACATTGTACAATAGGAAAGATACACTGGGCCACAGGATACCTAACAATCAACAGTATGTAATGCAGGTGTGTAGTTCAGCAGCCTCTAGCTACACACTGTACAAACTCAGTAGGTGGTATAGATGTCATATGACCACGAGTTGTAACTGCTACATAACATGGCATAACTGACACCATCACAAGCACACCGACAAACAGAACAGTTTGTATGCAGGGAGAAGTAGTCCTGCATTACCCAGATCCATGTCAGTAATGTATATATAGGTGAAGTACATGGTACTGTATATCCAGATACCTTAAGGCAGCTCAGCCCTGATACCTCCACATTTTGTAGCAGCCTAGGTCATTTATGGTCCTCCCCCAGACTCAATAATACAGGACCCTATACCACTGTTACATACACTGGGCTCTGCAGTGCATAAGGGCACACATGTATTGTGTAGGGACGCCCACACATATATGGCCCCAGCCCCACCGCATGTGTGGGGGTTACAATGGCAGTGGACTGAAGGCAGCACTGTCAGTGTGTTATACTCCTAGCCCACTATGGATCAACCACCAACATCATGACATATGTGCAAAGCTTGGCATGTAGGTGATGGACAGAGGCTGGAATACAGGCACATATGTGGGCAACTGTTGCCATACATTATGCAAGGTGCTGGTGTTACAAGATAGTCTGCAACATACCCTTAGTCAGGGAATTGAGGGTAGAGACAGTCATGGATGTAGCCATGTACCGATAACATGCAACACTCACACTGCCAGTGTAATATCTGACTCAAGACCAGTGTGGTGGACAGACAAGACATGATAGGCATAGCTCTGGCCGGCATGAGGATAGGCCCAAAGTTGTGTGCTATGCAGATGGACTGCATTCCATGTCAAACTAGTATGTACTCCCATACCCTGTAACACCAGTACTATACAAAGCATAACACAACTCTACTCGCAGTATGTCTGTAGTTCCTGATCCTCCTACAAATATGTGGCTGCCCTGAGTGTGCCATATCTCCTGTAAGGAGTATTGCTACATGCTGTTGGTAGCACTGCTGCCCACACACAGGATGGATGTCCATCACACTGGAGATGTAATGGGACCACGCACACATGATGTGGGGATCTATAGTAGGTGGTTGCCAAGACAGTGTTAATTAGGAATAGTACACATGTGTAATCATGTATATCTTGCTATCTGGATAAGTATATGTACATATATTCCTACCATATGTCCTGGACATGAAGTGTAGGCCAACCCCAGCCCATAAGTTCCCAATGTCGTAGTTGCAGGGGATGTCAGGTATGTATAGCAGGTATACTAGAAGACTATGGCTACTGTCACTGGGATTCTCTTCACAGACATGGTGTGTGTGGGAGGTCACATCTGCTTATAACATGTGTGCCATTGGTTACTGAAATACGTCATTGTACAGTACCGCTGCTGGCATGTAATGCTGCTGTGGACTGCAGCAGAGGTATTGGCCAATAAATGTGGAGGGGCTGACACAGTCTGTACAGTTCAAAAGTATACACATAAGCCTTTAGTGCTATACATGTGTACCATGCCTGACAATATGGATGTAGACGGCCATGTAGATGGGTATGACTCATAACAACAGGTATATGATGTCCACCATAGGTCATGCATTCACACATCCCTGTCTGGCCTGACATGATATGACCACTGGTACAGGTCTGCCATGGCCACATACTATGCAATAGGTATTGACATACATCTACACTGCATCCCACTGACATACATGACTGTTAAGGGAAGGCCAGCAGTAGGACATCTGGCTAATATCTGCACATGACATCCCACTGGGTAAGTACATTCAGCTGCTACTGCTAGGCATTTCATAATGCACTGCGCAGGCTGCAGACAGACTGGCTCAACACTGGCCTACATCTCCTAAGGGGGAATGCACATGTACCTGCATATAAAGCAGGCTCAACAGGCATGTCACAGCACAGGGTAAGATACACCTGTGTGAAAGTGCATATCCACAACCAATGTGAGCACAGCCACATATGGTTAGCTAGCATGGTATTACAGTATATGGACTATGTGTTCTACATCATCCTCATATGTGCCACTCACAGACTGACCCTACATATACTGGCTTGCTACACAGTTTGGTCTGGTGGCTGTCTGTGGTATAGGACATGTGTGTTTCTGGCCCTACAAACATGTATGCCACTATAGTACCATACAGTGGGGCAGCATGTAACATCTGATAGTAGGGGAACTAGAACAATGTCATCAACCACAGTCTGTACACAGGCAAAGGTGCATATCAATACTATACACACTGTCAACATTCACCATAGGTACACAGACTTCAGTACTGTACGAACATCCACAGAATGTGCAGGTAATGTCATGTAATGTAACCCCTACTGTAAATAACATGTGTAGCAGTCGGATATATCAGTGGCTTGTTCTCAGATATGATGCCACAAATTATAGGGCACAGCACATATGCACCACTTTATGCATGACATATGTGCAAAGGTTGACAGCGGTCTGGCTGGAAGCACATACACAGGGCCAATATTGACATGTTGCTGTGATAACCACATACATTTACTGTTGTTGCAACATATGTCCTTTGAGGGATATGATGTCTTTGACTATCACGACTTTCTCCATCTACTGACTGTAATCCTCACACTACCTTCTGCAGTTGACAGATAGATGCTCCGTGGGTGACACATGCAACCACAGACACAACACTTCCCTGGCTGCAGATGACCCTGCAGATGAGCATTCCCCATAAACATGGTACTGACATGGCAGGTATTGAGACATGTACAACAGCAATATCCACACAAACACTATTAAAGCAACATTACTCCAAATGCAGTATAGCGGCACTTACAGTCTGTAGTCAGGTCAGGTACATCCCCCTCCTGTTTGTTGCACTGTTTCCACAGTGTATGTTGTTAGAGGTACACCACAATCCATCCGAGATCCTGTTTATCACATGACATATCTAGTTCCTGCTCACAGTGGATGAAAAGGGCCACCATCACCATGATATTCTTAGGTATTGGAGTGTGTTTCCATACAATTGGCTATGGGAATGTTACCACAGCTGGTTCACATGCAATCAGCTGGGGAGGGCTGCGATTCATGCAGAGGCCATCAGCTGATCATGAGCATCACTTACATTACACATGCTGCTGCCTAAGCAAAGCAGGTGTAGGTCTCCAAGTCCACCTTAGAGGGGGTGAGGGATGCAGACAGAGGCAAATACATGTCAGGAAGGGGTGGGAGGGTAAAACTGAAGAATGTTTTTGTCACACATCTACCAGCGCAGGGTATCAAACCCCTGACAACTATTTAGTGCTAGCACAGTTTGATGCAATTATTGGATGCGCCACATAGGTTACCTGTTGTGGGGCACTCAGAACATATATGTGATGGTGAGTGACATCTGCAATGGGGATACAGCAGGTATATGGTAGGTGACATACATATGCCTGTCTGCATGAACAGGTGCCAGTGTCAACACAGCCAGAATCTCAGAAGGACACACACACATTGACACATGTGGCAGGGGCAGATGTACAACTCATCAGTTGTGGGATTGCCACATCACATCACTGTGTAGGTATCCCATGCACCACACAGGTCATACAGGGGCTGTATGGGCGAATGGTATGGAAAGGTGTCTGAC
This sequence comes from Protopterus annectens, assembly GCF_019279795.1. NCBI lineage: Eukaryota > Metazoa > Chordata > Ceratodontiformes > Protopteridae > Protopterus > Protopterus annectens. The sequence continues at coordinate 119,720,649 of NC_056732.1, forward strand.
ATCAGACAGCATGCTGCAGTATGCCCATGGGGGTTGTAGGGATCATGGATGTGAACATCTGCAGCATGCAAAACACACACAAACACATAGGGTGCTAGTATTGACATGCTTGTGTGCATGTCTGCACAGGTGTATGGTGTTCATCTGCACAGGTGTGTGGTGTTCGACTGCACCAGACAGCTGTCCAAGGCTAGGTGATGGGTGTACCTTGGCATCAGACTACATGACGATGGTCTGCATTGTGGCTCAGGGATGTAGTGTCTGCATTTGCCCAAACAGGCGGGTATTGTATCCCCCTTCCAGTCACCTGGGTGACTATTGTGTGTGGCAAATGCTGTGCATCACTTGCCATGACTGTGTTACTTTGTCCATGACATGGACAGCATCTGGAATGTGCACATCTCCCAAATGCATGTACAGTGACATGTGGAACTGTACCTGGGGTGTCCGCCCATGTTGTGAACACAGATTATCATCAGATGTGCCAGTCCTGCCCACCTGAGGTGGGAACTGGTAATGGCCAGCAGCTTTACCCTGCACCTACATTGAGTGCATGCTATCAGCATTCCCTGGTGTCAGTGGCATCTCTCCATGCAGGCATGTTGTCAGGCACGGTATGTCCGTTGTGGGTCACATGTGATGGCACCACAGGTGGCACAGGTTTTCCATTGGGGAACATGGGGAAGGTGCACTGTCTGCACGTATGTGCATATTGGACAGATGGACAGGGTGACATGCCCTCTGTGGCCCACTGCTGTCACTCCATAGTTACTATCAGTGGCCAATATGCAGTGTACTACCCACGTATTGACTGTTACCTAGGCATGTCTGTGTGCATGACACATGGGTTGAGAGTGTGCTCTGGGTAATACTGGGGTTGCTAACTGTGATTGCATGGCCTTGATGTCACATGTATGGGTATGGCTTTGCACCCCAGCCTCTCAGCCATATCACATGTTATCCCTGTATGATGGACATTGTGATATATAGTATGGCCACCATATAAGAAATACACAAAACCCACTCCCCATTGGCCAAAGAGTCACAACCACCTCTACACAGGCTATGGGTTGCAAACACACACACACCTGTCATGTTTGGGAGTAGAATCCCTACCTAACTAGTGTATCACACTACAGCACTACACAGTTATAGTACGCGCCATGGATATTACTGGAGTAGTCCTTCCCCAAAAGTCTATTTCACAATGACTGACATTAGCAGGATTGCCAAAGCAGGGCATTTGAAATGACTGTGAGAGAGTAGCCTGAAATGCATTGCTCCCTACACAGACAGTGACACACACAATACATCCAGACCCTACCACGGTTCTAATTCACAGTACAGCTGTATACAGTTACAGGTCATGCTATGGTGATTACTGGTTTATAACCTTACCAGATGTGTATTTATAGGTGCATGACATCAGCATCCTTGCCAAAGGTGGGTATGTGAAATGTAAGGGGTGTGAGTACCCTAAAAGCATTTTTCTCTATAATGTCAGATATGCACACATACACACATTTGGCAGGTTTGGGGTTAGAAGTCCCAACTAACTCCTTAATCACACTATGGCCATAAACTGTTACGGGATGTGCTACAGAGATTACTGGGCTACAATTGCCCGAGAGATGTATTTCAAGGTGCATGACATCAGCAGCCATGCCAAAGGTGGGTATTTGAATTGTAAGGGGTATGAGTAGCCTAAAAAGCAGATGAACACAACACACCTGTGCAGACATGCACACAAGCATGTCAATACTGGCACCCTGTGTGTTTGTGTGTGTTTTGCATGCTGCAGATGTTCACACAAACACAGACACACACTCAAACACACAGAGTTGCCAGGTTTGGAGATGGAACTTTTACCTAAATAGTTTATCACACTACAGTGGTACACAGTTACAGGATGCACTACAGAGTTTACTGGAGTACAGCCTTCCCAGGGGAGTATTTCTAGGTGGGTGACATCAGCAGCCTTGCCAAAGCTGGGTATGTGAAATGTAAGGGGTGTGAGTACCCTAAAAGCATTGCTCTCTTCACAGTCAGACATGCATACAAACACACACAGTTGCCAGGCTTGGGTTGGAACTCCTATCTAACTAGTTTATCACACTACAGCAGTACGCAGTTACGGGATGTGCTACAGAGATTACTGGGCTACAGCCTTCCCAGAGGTGTATTTCTAGGTGGGTGACATCAGCAGCCTTGCTAAAGTTGGGTATGTGAATTGTAAGGGGTGTGAGTGGCCTAAAAGGAATTGTTCTCTACACAGTCAGTGAGAGACAGACAGACAGACACACACACACACACACACACACACACACACACACACACACACACACACACACACACACGTTGACACACACTCACCATGTTTTGGGTTAGAACTCCTAACTAACTAGTTTATCACACTACAGCAGTACGCGGTTATGGGATGCATCACAGAGATTACTGGGCTACAACTCTCCCAAAGGTGTATTTCACATTGGATAACCTCAGCAAGCTTGTCAGGGTAGTGCAATGAGGTAGGCAGTGTGTGCATGGCCCATAAACCATTCATGTAGTGGTGACATGCTACAAGCGGCTACACATGGGGTCATATGTCACAGGTACATGTATAGGGCTAGTAGATGGCTATGTCCTTGTACAGCCATGTTGCACAGCTGGCACGTGGACCAGATAGTCTGTGGTGCTGACGGGTACTGGCCGCAAGTAACTACAGTGTGTACCATCTGCACCTGATGTGTTTGGGGCCCTTTGGCTGTGTGCTGGGTGGGACAGGCGTGGATGGCTCCTTGTCACAGTCACCCTCTTCCACACATCTATATTCATCTACCTTTGGCTTATTATGGTGTGTTGTCCTTACATATATGTCTGTATTCCTATCCACTGTGTGTGCAAGGCATGCGTGGTGCATACTGACATGTGCCTGCACTAACAATTGCAACCGCCGGATGTGTCTGGTCCACTGGTGTTTGCATACATGGCCTTCATGTGTTTAAGTGTGTGAGCATGCCCAGTATGACCTTTCAGTATGTTGATGACTGACATTGCCTTCATTTCTCTGTGTGTGAGTATGCCCAGTAAGGCCGTCTGTTTTGCATGTGTGGATCATGTCCGGTGGTTTGTACTGCACTGCTGACCTTTATGTTGTACACTGACAGGTAGCATGCTGTATCTGCAGGGTATCCACCAATAATTTGGCATTGACTGTTGCAACATGTCTGCATAGCAGGGGGGAACACCTGACTATTTCTATGTTTCTACACAGGATTGGGGGGACACATCTGAATGTTACTATATTTCTAAGTAGGGTGGGGAGGAACACCTGACAGTTGTACACATTTGCTAGGACTGTACTGGTATGTCCTGTAGTCTATTTCAGTCAGTAGTCTTACCTATCATGCTGGCTAAGACATACCGGTGTACTACCGTTCTTATCTTTTGATTACATACATATTAGTTTCTGACTTCCTAGCCATCACAACTGACATCCCACTACCCGGCCTGCTGTAGCCTGTCTGTGTGGGCTTTGGGGGTGGTTAACCATACCTCTCTTTCAAAGGCCATAGTATGGCATTTGTTTATGTTTGTCTACACCTGTCCTTCTGGCTGTGATGGTTGTTGGGTATGTAGCCCCCTCCTGATTGGCATGTGTGAATCCCATATCTTGTGGGTGTCCCAGTACTGAGGGTGGTGCTGCAGAGCTGCCTATGTCGGATGCACATAGTACACTGCCTATGTATGGTTAGGCACAGGTAGTGTAATGTTTGGCATCCCTTTTACTGTATGTGAGAGTAAGAGAGAGGTGCTGTTCCCTGGGTCCCTCCTGTGTCAGAGTATGTGATATGCTTTGCCTCTTTGCCAGGGCTAGGGCATACTGGGCATGCCTCCTTCTGCCTACTGGGGCAGGCTCAGGTTGTTCCTCCTCCAAGTCACTCTGTGCCTGTGCAGGCCTTGGTATTGGTGGGGGGCTATATGGCCCTGGCCTTGCTGCTCCTGCTGTGGCTGTTTCCGCAGGGTCATATTGTGTAGCATGGCACATACAAGGATGATTTGGGTACATGTAGTTGGTGAGTACTGCAAGGCTCCACCAGATGTGTCCAGGCACTGGACCTGTGACTTGAACATCCCAAACACACACTCTACTATGATTCTTGTTTGGGAGTGCACCTCATGATGGAGTTCTTGTTCGGGTGTGTGTGTGTGTGTGTGTGTGTGTGTGTGTGTGTGTGTGTGTGTGTGTGTGTGTGTGTGTGTGTGTGTGTGTGTGTGTTTCTGATGGGTGCCATCAGCCACAGCTCCAGTGCATATCCAGAATCCCTCACTAGGTGATTGTGTGGCATGTCCCGATTGGCATATTTCTGGTACAGCTGCATCAGATGCAAGATGTGGGAATTGTGATAACTTCCAGGGCAGCCAGCACACACGTTCAGTATTATGCCCTGGGCATCACACACAACCTGGCAATTGATGGAAGGGAAGCCCTTGTGGTTGATGTAGACCCTGCCCTGCTCAGCGGGTGGTGCTTTAATGCATATTTCATGCAATCTATTGCACCCACTACCTCAGAGTATTCTGCTATTTGGTGGAAGAGACGCATATTGCTGGACAACACTTCACGGGTGAGTGGGAAATATACGTGCTCACTGACATGTGCTGCCATGGCATCCAGGAACTGGTGGAGTACTCTGCATGCTGATGCCTGTGAGATCCCCATCATATCCTCAGTTGGCGTTTGGAAGGTAACTGTAGTTAGTATTCTTAGGCCTGCACATACCTTCATTTCCACTGGGATGGGTTCCCTTCTGTTAGTTCTGTCTGCCAGGCGTGGCTGGCACAGCTCAATAATTTGCTGTAGGAGGTCCCTGTCTACCCTATAGTGCTCAATTATCTCCAGATCATGTAGCCCTTGGTAGGTTACCCTGGGTCTGTACACTCGTCTCCGTCTCCTCACTGTGGGTTGGTCAGCAGCATTCACATGCTCACCACCCTAAACCTCTTCCACAAGTTGTATGATAGCTACTGCAGCCCCTAACATTTTGCTGTTGTGAGTGTTAAAAGTCCCCCGCTTGTTTACACCGGTAGTGTAGGGTGTGGGAAAAAACAGAGGGGGTAGGTGTTTGGATAGTTTATAGTGGCATTCTGTGCTGGGCTGGTCTGCTGCCTGTGTAATTGGCTGGTTCTGATACCTTTCACCTGCCAGCGAACCTAGTACCCCTTGATTAACTTCCTACTGCTGCTTTCCCTTCCCATTGTCCTTCCGTTTCAGCCCAGGGGCACACGGTGTAATCGGTGTACTCCAGTGTGCACACTGCTGCTATTTCTTGGTTTCACTTCCTTTATCTTACTGTATATCCTGTTGCATGGCGCGCACAACTGCTTACACTTTGTCATACATGCTGGGCAGATTTAGACACACTCCCTGGCTTCGCTGTGCTAAGCTGGGTGCAACCCCGAGCCACAAGGCTCCAATCCACTGACAGTATACCTGACACACCCACCCATGATGTCATCTACCTCCTAGTCTTGCACTCGTCTGTTCATACTCTTACACTGTTGGGACCTGCCTGACATGCTGGGGAAAACGAGGAATCACTATCCTTCCCCTCATTTGCATAGGATTGCCTGCTAATGTATGGTTACATGTGTCACATTGTGTCTCCCCCCTTAGCAACCACTATTTATTGGCCAGGTTGTCTTTTGTCTGCCATTAACTTGCATGGTGGAATACTGATTTTAGTCAGACTGCTTTTTTTAGGTTTATTTTCTTATTTCCCCACCAATCCAGTTTGCATGCCACTGTCCTATGCTCCAACGACCGTGATCGGCAGACATATAATAAAAGTTGTAGTTTGTACATTTTGCATTGTTTCCAATGCCAATGACCTTCTACTTGGCCATTGGCATGCTTCCTCAATGATATGCAGCCTTTATTTGGGGCTGTCATGTCCCCGTTTTGGATTTTGCAGTACCATACTCGGTTACTAACCGAGTACATTTCTGCATATTATGCTAGTCCTGCATGCCCTGATTCCTGCTTTCTGGATGGCAGATTTACCTCATTTGCATGGTTTTCACCTGCAAATGGGGTCATTTGCATACGGGGGCTGGGAACGTGCAGCACTAGTGCTAGAGCACTCGCGCATGTCAAACGAGCACATACGTGGAACGCTCGGCTGCCATATAGGCAAAATTTCATCTTACACTAATCATGCATGCCGGGCAAGCTTTTGAGAATCTGGGGAATTATTTTACTTCTATAAAAAAGGCTTATATTTTTTAGGCTTTGCATACTTCTGATAATCAGATTGTCTTCTTATAGTCACATCTGAAATTTTCCAGCATGCTAGTTAAAACAAAATGAAAATCCAGAAAACAAACCTTAACTCATTAACACCTATGTGGTTTGCAATGTCACACTTCTAGCAGCCTGCACACATATTGCATTCCAGAGCATTTTCGAAAAAATAAACTTAAAAAGCATAAATAAATGTTAATATTTTATGAACAATAAAATCTATGAAGACTGTACAAATAGCTGTGTTATCAAAAATAATTATTCTTTATAGTGATAATAGTTGATGCATTCATAATCTTTTCCATAAATATTCCCCTGGATTCAGCAAACTTCTGTGCAGGAATAGCTTATTCCTCCACGGAAGTGACCATTCCCATGCAGCACGGCAGCACCCCATGCATATGTATGAAGGCACACTGCCATGCTCTAAAATGGCCACGGTTCTGTGTGCAAGAACAGGGAGAATGTCCGTGCAGTGCACGGAGACTAAATACACTCCCTGTACCAGAAAGTGCCATACAGCACTTCCAGTCCGCAGACACTGAAATGTAAAATAGAAGCATTTCAGTGTCCACAGACATTGAAAGCAAAATGGCAGTAAGAAAGCAATACAGGGGGTGTGTCACAGCCTCTGTGACACACCCCCTGTATTGCTAAAGTACCGTATGGCACTTCTGCAGTCTGCAGAAGCAGGTAATGTGTGCAAATGCACACATAATGGGGGGGGATAAATCCTCTATGTGTACACAAAAACAACCCCAGTCCCACAAAAGAAATAAAGCACATACTGAACATGTTATGCATCAGCATAACACACACATAACCTTGAAAGCCCAATCATTGCAATAAGTCATAAACACAGTCCCAAGTAGTTGTCACAACACCACAATACACACCCTCATTACCTACAGAAAATAATAATAATAGTATATCCCTGTTTATAATACCCTAATGGATGTTTAAGTGTAGTTAAGTGGGTGTATACATTACAGCTTAAACATCCCATAGGAGTTAAATGAAAATAGATAAAACAAACTGTATAAGCCATGGTAGTGTAATGGTTAGAGTAGCAGTTTTACATGCACATGGTCAGGGTTTGAGTCCCAAAACAAACAATTTATTTTATCAAGTGAAAGTATTGTTAAATTTATTTTAGTAAACATAAACTATGTAGCAATTATTTTTTGCCAACAAGGGTAGAGTAGCAGTTCCAAAAGCGAGATGTCAGTGTAGCAAAGATGTAAACCCCCCCATATAAACACACATGCCCCATACAGTATAGTCACACAGGAATATAATGTAATGAAAGTACATAAGGAGATGTCATGGAAGGTAAATGCAAAAGTATAAATGTGTATGTAAATATTTATGTTATATTACACAATGACTGGCCATTAACATACAAAAATGAGTATGCTAATTGGCCAGCCCAAACCAAGTGCCGGTTGTAAATCCGAGAGTATGCAGATGGAAAAAGGTCTGGATGCCTGGACTACTTCAATTTGTATACCACCTGTTTGTATTTCCAGTCTGCAGAGATAGCAATGGGGAAATGAAGATCTCTGTTGTATTTACAAACATATCTCGCTATGTGTTACAAGTCAAAGAACTCGTATAACATAGCAAGATATCATAACAAAATGCAATGGAGATCCTCCTGTCAACAGAGAAAGGAAGATCTCCATGGGCTTTTTAATATATCCCACTATGTTATACGGGTTCATCAACTCTTATGACATACCAAGATATGTAAAAAAGGCAAATGAGATCCCCCTATCTCCATTGCTACCTCTGCACAGCATTGATGTACTGCGTAAGTGTGGGAACATGTCCCTTACGCATGTGCAGTACATCAGAAATGGCCCAGGATATGGAAAAACTGTGGAAGGACAGCAGGAAGCATGATACAATTAAATTTTTAAGAAAGGTACATATTGTTTTTCTTAAATAATGTCATTGTATAATAGCAATAACCCATGGCTGGGTGGCTGGGTGTGGGCAATGCTGGACCTACCCACGGTTGGCATTGTATGGTCATGAGGGCATTGCCCTCATGACCAAACCACACCAACTGTGGGTAAATCCAGTATTACCCACACCCAGCTGTGGGTATTTCTTAAATATAGCATTATAAGTATGATATGCAGACATGTGCCTTAATTCGCTTGCATCCATCAGACCTTGTTCTGCCCAGCAACAAAATAGTCAGTGCTGCCAAGTCTCAAATCCAGAACACTGCCCTCAACAATCACACCTACATACCACTATACCATCTGACCTGTGAGATGTTATAGTGCTTTAATGAACATATCCTGCATTCAGGTCATTTAATATTAATAAAAAAAAAAAAAAAAAAAAACAGCAGTCCGAAGTGTTGAAACTATGACCCTGAGCATTTTAATCCGAGGAACACACTAGTACACCAGATGAGCTGTAGGAATTAATGTTGCTTTTTCAAACATATCGTGCAATAAAGGATACAACATTAGGGGGAAAGTGTTGTGGAACCCTTTGTGCATTGTATATAGACATGTACACACACACACACACACACACATATATATATATATATATATATATATATATATATAAATATATATATATATATATATAAATACATATATATGTCAGATGAAATATATTATGTAAATGTGCAGTCATAATATAGATATACATATATTAAATATAACGGAAGGAAAAAAAAAAAAAATATATATATATATATATATATATATATATATATATATATATATATATATATATGTATAAAGAACATGCAGTGCAGTTATATCGCCAAACCATCCCTCCCAACCTGTTAGTGCAAGGAACCTGTACAAATACTGTAAAGGGAGGGATGGACTACATATATGGACATAGTTAGAAAATCGTTGCCATATATGTGGACATAGTTAGAAAATCGTTGTTGCAAATGAAGACATGTGAAAGCAACAGTGTGTGTTTCAGCAGACAGTCACTAAAGGATATGATGATGTCATGTCATGTCATGTATTTACTGACATAAGTCTTTGGATCATCACCGTGATTTGCCAGACAAATAGAAATAAATCATGGAACTGAACAAAAGTATGTTCCAAACATCTAGATATTCTGTGGAAAATCTGGCTTTGGAGAGGTATGCTTACAACCCCTTAATGCAATGAATGTGGACCAAGCCTGACAAAGTGGGAGGACAAAGGCATGAAAATAGAGACATATACAAAATACATCGGTAGATAAGCTGAGAATGTTCATGTAGTAACAGTGTCCTAGCATATATCAACTGAAATATCACAATGCTAGGACTTAATTGCTTCTCATTAGTTACTGACCTCAGTACCCACATCATCCCATTGATGTGGCATGCATGCATAAAAGTTATGGGGACCAGACCAAAGATATTGGCCACACAACTGGACATCCTATAAATATTTGGACATAACAGAACAGTAGGGAAACTACACTGAGCTACCGATCAATGTCCAGACTACATTCAGACTGACATAACACTACCCAGTCCAACTCTGTGGCTGTACACATGCATTAGTAAATATAACAGGCAGTACAGGGATGTAATATCAGTGGAACAAAGACACTGGTGTGAAAGTTCATACCCCCAAACAAGTGCACCACAGTGACAGCAACATACCAGTAAGCAAACTGAACACAACAGAATAATACTGTGAGCCACTCACACATTACCCCTACATATACTGCCCAAATTCACAGTGCACTGGGAATCTGGAGATGTTACATGACATTTCACAGTCAGCCCCTACAGGCATATGGAGCTGATAGACCACCAGCAGCTGTAGCAGCATGCAGAGTCAGATAGTAAAAGATGTATGGCACTCACAGTTGCTACTCTCCCTACCCAGCCTAAAAAGCATAAACACACAATACTGCTACAAACCTGTCTGTTCACAATGGCCAGACAGACATACGGTCATATGTGGAGATTTCCACAGAATTACCAGGATGTGGATGCATAACGCTGGCCACCACTACATACCATGGCCAAGAGTCTGCCAAGTCATCATGCTAACTGGTGTGCATTTGGTAATTAATGATATACCATACCTCTGCACCTCGTAGTGCAGGATATCTGGACAATGCAGGGCATATGTATGGGACAGGGGGCTGGAAAGAGGGACATATCACACATAATGGTGTTACAAATTGAGACAGTAGCTGCTGTTACATGTGTTGTTGTAATATCATATCCTTGAAGGAAATGATGTGTGGAACACCAGTAGATGACAACACATACTGACTAGAATCCTCACATTATTCTACCAACCCCACAAAAACAGATGTTGGTCGAGGAACAGACTAAGCATAATAGGCAAACATATGGCCAGTCTGTGGACAACATGCCAGTTGAGAGCTATGTCAGAGGCATATCAATGTCAGATGTCGTCACCCAGTAAATGCATATCCAAACAAACCTTGTCAATGCAGAAACCCCCTATGTGTATAACAATGCTAATGACATACAAGCTGTACCAAACTTTGGAGCTTTGCCCCCCATGTTGCTGGGCTGTCTCCACATGTCCTGTCCTGTGAGGTATTTCCACCTACTGTCTTTGAAGGTGTAGCCCCCACACCTCTGTAATGTCCCCCGCACAGGCCAGGTACATGAGCAAGGCCCAAATGAAGGGAATCTCATATGTTGGAACTAGCAGCTGTATCCAGGCACACAACACAATACTATGTGGGCACCTACACAGCTGCATGGCCTCAGCAATACCTGACAGGATAACATCAATCCCCTCAAGTTTGGCTGAATATTTGTGGTGGACAGCAGCAATACACAAACCACAGACTTGGTCGCTAGATTGGGTGTACAGGCCAAATCAGGAACACACACCAACCTGGCATCAGGTCAGCCTTTTTCTGATCAAGTATATAAGCTCACAGGTGGAGTACTGTAAGGCGAACTATGAGCACAAATTGGACACATTCACCAAGGCCAATCACAAGGCCATCTTCACATATGTCTGCAGTCTCTGAGGCCACATGCCAGCCCAGCCTGTAATGGTGACCAATCAGGCCACATATGCACACAACATAGCTATAGGCAACCTGCTGCAGATAGGTTTAGGGCAAACATCAACCCCTGGCTCAGCAGCACTATAGCTAGATATGCACATCACCCAAACCCCTCCCCTCATCACCAGTGAACAGTTACATATTGCCTACTGAAAGGCAACAAATGTAGGTATCCATGGCACCTGATAACATCCCTATCTGCATCCTATATGAACTCAGGCTTGAGTACCCGGCAATATTACACACCGTAGTCACAACACGGCTTGGCACCATCCACACCACATCCACATGGAAGATGGCCAATATCAACCCTCAACACAGACATGAATGAGGAGTACAGGAGAAGGAAATTAAATAGGCCTCATTTGGGGGAATATGACACATCAGGGCCAGCAGTGCAATGCAAGCAGATACAGCACTGATACATTACAGGGGTATGGTGTGGTTGTGAGTGGTAGCTACTGGTATTCAATGTAGATGTGCAGGTTCTGTACATATGGTTGCAAAAAGTATGAGGTCCTGTGATGTGTCTCCCTTTTAATGTTTCCCAGGTGCAATGTCGCATCAGCAAAGGTCAACATTCTCAGCAGCTCAGACAAATATAATAATAGAAGCCATACTATGCAACCATGCCATAATGTTTGGCTAGAGCCAGCAACATCTGCAGGAGAGAACTGGCCTGTGGGAGAACCTTGTTCACAGGGTAAATGATGTTCGGCTGTACCCATGTATATATGAGCAAGTCTGGCATTGTGAAAGTGACCACATACACCATTCCTGGCAAAGGGCTGCTGCAGAAGCATGCACCAAACTGCGTGCTCCTGATTTGGCCTGTACAGCCAATCTAGGGACCAAGCTTGTGATTTGTGCATTGCTGCTGTCCACCACAAGCATTCAGCCTACCTTGAGTGGGTTGATGTTATCCTTTCGGGCATTGCTTAGGCCATGCAGCTATGTAGGTTCCCACATAGTATTGTGTTGTGTGCCTGGACACAGCTGCTAGTTACACCATATATGATGCCCTTCATGTGGGCCTTGTCCTTCATGTGGGCCTTGCCCATTTACCTGGCCTGTGCGGGGGACATTACGGAGGTGTGGGGGCTACAGCTTCACAGCCATAGGTGGAAATGCTTTATGCCAGGGACCGCACAGTCACAGGAGTGGGCTTGGCCTTGCAGCCCCACTGGCACCCACCAGGGAGCTCCACGGGTACCTTGGGGCACCCATCCCAGTACCACATCAGAGTACAGCCCCCCCACATACTGGAGGTGGTTGGCACCCAGACAATGGATGAGGAGTGTGCAGGTAAGGCCCCAGCGTAGATTACTAAACTAATGTAACAGACATACTTGTAATTGTAGACTATTTACATACATGTGTCAGGTCAGATTGCTGTTGTAGATGGGGTTTTCTAGTGCACAGATGTGCACATCTATGGTGAAGAACAGCAAATTGTGTAGTATTGGGGGTTGTACTGTACATGTGCACACATGCTGCATCCATCCTGTACCAACGCCACTTGTGGGCTGCTGACCATACTCCAATCACACAACTACCTAGGTCCCTCCTGTCTGCATGTGGGATGACAGCATGCAGTTGGTGAGTATGCAACTGCACTGCTGTGGTTTGCCAATACACCAGGCATGTGAAGGCCATACAGTGTACCATGCACACAACTGTCACTCATAGCCATATTGCTTTATGTGCATGTTCACCTGTGTTGGGGTCAACTGCATTGCATCACAGTGGTCACCATAGGATCCTATCTGATGAGAATGTATCATCCCTGTAGCATAACACATGGCCATTTTGTGCAAGACGTCTGAACAGATAGCAAAACAATGGTTGGACAAATGGCCTAAGGTAGGGACATGTGTGAAACATTACTGTTATATAGTGGATATAAACAGAGTACACACCCCAGTTAAGATGCCAGGTGTTTGTGATGTCTATACAAATTGAAACCACAATATGTCAATACTCATCTTTTCCATACTGAAATGTGACCTATGACATGAACAATTCCCTGTACAATCAATCAATATGATGGCCATCAAATATGGAGTATACAAACCCCACAATATGCTGGATGCATATGTGTGCACACCCTTCAAATAATATGTCATTGCAGCAGCTTATGATTTACTGACAGCATACAGCCTGCTTGGGTACATACCAGCCATCAAGTAAAGGCACTCTGACTAACACCAAATAACAGTCTGCTGTCCATGTGGGTAACCATGACATATGCTCAGTTGCCTGCAACAGCAACACCCATGGTTTGCAGACAGCATGCAAAGCAGCAAAGGGATCTCATATTTGAAAGCTACCAGTCAAGAGTAGGGTACAACAACATTACCACAGCAGTGCATACACCATGGAACACAGTGGAGACAGTTGTCAAAAGGTTGAGTGAATCTGGGACAATAGTACTGTTGACAAGAAACTGATGTCCCTAGAAACATGATGACAATGCATGTCAAGACCTGGTCAGGGAGATTGCCAGGGGACATTCACCAACACCGAGGGAGTTGCAGAAACCCCCTTGCTAGTACTGGTGTTCTGTACTACCTGTGAGAACACTCTCCCATATGCTGCATATGTCTGGCCTATGGGGTAGAGTCAGAAGATGGAAGCATTCCCACACACCAAAACCAGCCAGGGGTGGATACAAATTGCAGTTCAGCACATCATGTCTCCCAAAGGCAGGTGTGAACATGTGTTATGGTGTAATGAGACTAGGAAATGACCTCACAGCCAGAATGCCAACAGGTATGTGTGGTGCACAAGCAACACCTCTCATAACCTGAACACCAACATCCCCATGACGTATCACACTGGTGGCAGCATCCTGCTGTGGGGCTGCTGTTCCACAGACAGAACAGGGCCTGTAGTCACGGTGGTGGGAATTCTGAACATTTCCTAATAACACCCACTTCTGTCCAAAATCCATCAGGCATCTGCAATAACGCTAAGAATGAGGAGGTGTGCCAGTCTTCAACATGACAAAGAACTGCAGCATACATCCAAAGTTACCTAAGAATGGCTCCACCTGAACACAAACATGGATATGGATTGGCCCAGAAAGAGCCTAGACCTACACCAGATAGAAAACCCCAGTGTGACCTAATGAGGGCTTTGGACATGAGCTGCCCTTCCATTCTGACAGAGTTACATGACCTTTGCATGGAAGAGTGGCCAAATAATGCCAAGTCAGGCTGTGCCATGCTGATAGACACTTTCACAATAAGTGAAGGTAACCTTCACCTTCACTTCACAAGTGGAGTCCCACAGAGTTTGGTCCTGGGTCCTCTCCTGTTTGGTATCTACTTATCTGAAGTCCAGGCCAACACGAAGGGACTCTGGCTGACAAAGTTTGCAGATGATTGCCAAGTTGGGAGCTATTATTAACTCCTCAAGTGATGTTGACATCCTACAGAAAGGCATCAGTGAGACCAACGACTGGTGTCAGAACCATGGCCTTAAGCTCAATGCCAAAAAATGTGTCATCATCCCCTATGGGAAAAACTCAGTTCTCATGAATTACTACATTGATGGTAGTCCACTGAACACAGATGGCGTTATAAGAGATCTGGGAACACAGGTTGACAGCAAACTCTCTTTTGACCACCACATTGCCACTGTGGTCAGAAAGTCCTTCTGTGTGGCACATCTCATTACTACATTACTAAGGGTTTTGCATCCAGGAAGAAAGAGGTCATTGTCTCCCTCTACTCTTCCCAAATTAGGCCAATCATTGAGTACAATGCCCCATTTGGCATGTACCTCACTAAATACCTGCAACAACTGGAGGGGCTGCAAAGATACCTCACAAAGAGGATCCTAAGCCTTAAACATTTGTCCTGTATGGACAGACTTAAAAAACTCAAACTATTCTCTGTCTCATATCACCTACTTAGAGGTGATCTCTCCTTGACTTACAGAGCCATGTCTGACCCAGTTCTGTTAGAAATGCTGCATTTAAAGAAATCCCAATCCCTCTGCACCACACGCTCAACCTCATTACTGCAATCAACAAAACATGTTGGTGGGACAGGTTCATAACCCAGAGACTGCCCATGCTATGGAATAGACTTCCCATACATATCAAGCAGAACACCTCACTGGCCCTCTTCAAAAGAAATCTTGATGAGTGGATGGGAAATAGAAAATTCACCCTAGGGATCACTCCAGTGGTTTTATTCAACAGAGGCACTGGGAACTAAGGTCAGGTGCACAATGCCAGGGAAATCCTATGGGCTAGGCTTGCAAAGGCTCCAGGGTCATTAGCCTAGTACACAGCTATGAACCTATCAACATATGAACAAGAAGAGTAAATGTTGTAAGCCACTTACAAGGTGCTTTAACAACTTATCATTTTAAGAGTGTTTGCATGTATGCAATCAACATATTGTACATATTGCAGTCAGCATATTTTACGCATCACACGTGTTTCTTTATCGATTGTATTGCACAGGTCATATGTCACATGGAAGGTGGGTGACATATTTAAATGCATTATTGTGGTCTCATCCTTTATATGACAAGAACATGGCATGTTAACAGGGTTGTGTACACTTATCATATCCACTGTAAGGCTGGTGGTGTAATAGGGATTGTGTGACCATACATTCACTGCTCGTTTGCAGATCTGACACTCACATGCATGCCATTCATCAGTAATGCCTCTCCTCGGATCATCCCACGTATGTCACAGAGAAACTCAGAGGTTATGAGAAATAGAGCAGAAATATGAGACAGACCACTACACGTCCTGTGAGGATATGTACAGTTGTGAGGTATGTTCTGTAGTACTTGTCACTGTGCTATACAGGTGGACAGCAATGATGTGTACATGGCTGCAGTCTGTGCTGGGGAATGGTCATCACACACTAACACTAATCACATATCCCAGAGCTCTATATTGTCAGTTACATGTTGTACAACTGACTGCAATGCATGATGTTGACAGCCATGTGTCATGCATGTCTCATGTGGGTAATGTGTGGTTTGTGTAACAGATTTGCACCAGCTCATCTGTAGGTTTGTGTGTGTGTGTGTGTGTGTGTGTGTGTGTGTGTGTGTGTGTGTGTGTGTGTGTGTGAGTGTGTGTGTGTACCAGTCAACATCAAAGTGCAGGTATTAATGTACATATGTTGTCTTCCTCACACAGGTGGCAATGGGGTCTGGGCCCCCCCTTTCTAAACAATGTCAATATCTCTGCAGACTCTGCCAATGATGATAGGAATACTGAGGTACAGGTCGGGTTGTCAGGGGCTGAATCTGTGCAATTAGTTGGCATCCCACTCTTGTGCACACCATCACTGCACACAGTGACAATGCCCACACATACTCTGTTACCAGTGGCCACAGATGATGGACAGTTGGCTGGTGGTGGCATTGAACAGGCTAGTGTGGTGACTATGGTAGGTGTGACAGTAGATACTGGCCATAGCCAGAATGCAGACAAGGTCCTACACAGGTGGATGGACAGGGGTGCTTGCAGGAGGAACACTGCTCATCAGGCCACTGTTGCAAGTGCCACAGAAGGAGTCACCAGCTATATGTTCCAGGCTGTCATGGATGCACAGACACATAGTGAATGCCACAACACAAAAATACTCAGGGTGGTGGATGCAACTCCCCCTGATATACGTGGTGACATACATGACCTTGTTGGGTCCACACATCAAAATACTGAGGCGTGGATTCAACCACAAACTAATCACCTTGGGAATCAACATCCCTGCCACCTCCCCCCATGAAAAGGTAACCACCATGACACACACCTCCAAAGCTAACCATGGGCTCCTTAAAACAGAGGTGGCTAAGTCCACAGCACCCATGCAAATATAGAATAGTTGCATGACCACCAGATCATACACCAATGCACTGTATGAACATATGGATCTCACCATGACTAATAGAACCAAGACATTGTCCTCCAAAACAGGAAGCCAATGTGGTGGTCCCCTGCCATACAAAAACTCGACAATGGAACAAATAAACTGATGCGGAAAAATGTGAAGTTCCAAGACTGGAACAACTCCCTTACTGGCCTCAACAAAAGGTTGAGATCACTCATCAAATCCTCTAAAACTAGCTATGAAAACAGAATTGCAATGGATAGGAAAGACAAACACAAGGCCTTCAATAGTTATGTGAATAATCTCCATGCCAATACCCAGATGTGCTCTGAGCTACTGCACAATGGTACCTCCTATACCGAGCCAACAGATATTGCCAATATACTGTCGGACAAATTCACTGCCAACCTGACCTCTCTCACCCCCACAAAGGACCAATCACTATACCAGTAGATTGCCAGACACCCAGTATTACTGCTGCACAGGTTAAAATAGCACTGCCCAAGGCCAGGAATACATCTTCTATGGGACCTGAGAATACCCCTGGCTGTGTTGTACATGAAATACAGAGTGACCTGATACACACCTGTGTGCCCTGTTCAATCACAACCTCACTTCAGGCTTTGTCCCTACCAAATGTCACACTGCTACAATCATCTCTCTCCACAGAGTAGGAGCAACTACAGACCCTGGGAACTATCACTTTGTTAGCCTGATGAGTCTGATATGTAAAGCTATGGAACACATCATCATGGACCTACTAAACAAGGATATAGGGGGTCTCCAAAGTCTGGATGCCACACAGTTTGGTTTTGTGGAGGGTAGATCATGCCTGCTCAACTTGGTCATCTTCTTTGAGTCAGTCACCAGAGCTGTGGATGATGTCAAGGTGGTCATACAGGCTACCTTGATCTGGCCAAGGCCTTTGATACCATTCCCCACTCTGGAATCATAGAAAACCCACTAAGGTAGGAATCAACCCCTATATCATTAGGTGGGTTGCAAACTGGCTCACAGATAGACCCACAGCATGAAAATAGCTGACTCCAAGTCAGACTAATGACCAGTCACAAGTGGGTTCCACAGCGTTCGGTCCCAGATCCTCCCATGTTTGGTATCTACTTCTCTGAAGTGCAGGCCATCACAAGCATACCCCAGTTGACAAAGTTTGCAGACAATTGCATGTTGGGAGATATTATTAACTACCCAAGTGATCTTGACATCCAGCAGAAAGGCCTCACTGAGACCACCGTATACTCTCAGAAGCATGGCCTGAAGCTCAATGGCCAAATATGTGTCAGCATCCCCTTTGGGCACAACTAATTTCCCATAAATCACCAGATCAATGGTAGTCCACTGAACCCAGAAGGCATTATAAGAGATCTGTGAACACAGATTGACAGCAACCTCTCTTTGGACCACCACATTGCCACTGTGGGCAAACAGTCCTTCTATGTAGAACATCTGATGTGTCTATATTACTTTATCGAAAGTTTACTTAATCGAATCAATAAAGGTCGAACTTTATTGATGGATTAAGTAAAACATCGAATAACGTAAAAAAAAAAAACAAATTAAAAAAAAAAACTAAATAGTGTAGGCAGGGGGGCAAGCCCCCCCCCCTGCACCCCCCACATACCCATATGTAAATATACCAACTCTGAGACCGCACTACATTGAGGTAACTGGAAATCTCCCCTTACAGAGATTTCCATTTACTTGCACAATGTTCTTCACTTTCGATATTGTCGTGCCGACAATTTCAGACTCGATATTGTCAGCTTATGACAACGTGAAGTAGACCCCATCTGATTACTAATGGTCTTGCATCCAGGAAGTAGGGGGCCATTTTCTCCCCCTACCCTTCCCTCACTAGGCCAATCATTGGGTACAATGCCCTATTTGGCATGTACCTCAATGGAAACCTGCAACAACTGCACAGAAATTATCTTAGGCCTGAAACAGTTGTCCTATATGGACAGACTCAAAACACTTCAACTATTCTCTCTCTCATATTGCCTACTTAGAGGTGATCTCTGCTTGCTCTACAAATCCATATCTGACCCAGCTCTGTTAGAAGTGCTACATCCAAGGATATCCCAATCCCTCCACAACCACATGCTCCAGAGACCTTAACCTCATTACCACAATCAGCAGAATATGCCAAAGGGACGGGTGCATAACCCAGAGACTGCCCATGCTAAGTACTAGATGTCCCATACATGTCAAACAAAGCACCTCGCTAGCCCTCCTCAAGAGAAATCTTGCTGAATGGATGGGAAATAGAGAATTCACCCTAGGAATCACTGCAGTGTCTGTACTCCACAGAGGCACTGGGAAATAATGTCAGGTGGCACAATGACAGGATAATCCTCTGGCTAAGCTTGTAAAGGCTCCAAGGTCATTAGCCTGGTACACACACCTATAAACTTATGAACCTAAACATCTGGATATCCCATAGATATCTGTACAGAGGACTGAAATGGCATGCACAATGGTTTAACATGCTGCATGTGAGGCAGATGCCATTACCATGCTATATTAAGTAATGCCATTGGGAGGTGGTAAACAGGCATGGATGGTACACCAATCAAAATGCTATCAGCCAAACAGGATATGATCTTTGGCTAAAGGGATACACATAGTTGCCAATACTGAGAATAGAACACCTACCTGTACAGTTATTTCTAATACAGTGTTATACAGTTATCAGATGCACCATGGAGCTTACATGAGTTCTCCTTGTCTCAAGTAACTTCTAAGGTGAATGACATCAGCAGGCCTAATAAAGTAAGGTAAAGGAACAGTTACAGAGTGGTACACAAATCAAAATGGCATAACTCACACAATACATGATTCACACACGTGCCAGTATTGGGATTAGAACTCCTGCTTACCTAGTTATGTCAACTATGGTGTTTCACACTTATTGCACATGCTACAAAGCTTACTGAGTTCTTATATGGCCAAAGCTGCTGATAACTACACAGCTGAGGTAAAGTATTACAGGTGGCAGTAAGTCTGCCTTCCGTTCCACCATTACATTGTGCTAGTTCTTTCTGTCTTGCACTTCAAATGGCATTATGGCTTGGCACTTCACCAGGTTAATGTATCAATAAGTGTGGCACAGCTGGGAGCTGTCAGCAGTATTCATTCATCACAGAAGTAGCCCCAGTACTTACTAGTTATATCTACCCCTCCCGGCATGATTGCATGGCAGTTTTCTGTGTTGTCACCCATTACCCTGGTGCACTTGTCCATTCTGAGGCACTGCTGCAACAACATTATGTACACAGACAACACTCCCCTCTAAACTCCAAACAATGAGACCTGTGGCAGTTACCCATATATCACCCAATGTGAACATATGCACTCTCCAGCAAAGACTGGATGAGCAGGTCAAGAGGATATGGTCAACACCTGCACCACACCAACACATATCTCACCATAACACCCACTTTGACAGCCATGCCATACAGTGAAAAGCCACACACCCACCTTCACAGAGGTACTCAATGGACATTTACCCAAACTAAACTGACCAGCAAGACAGACACCCACTCAGACATCATGACGTGGCACATGCCAAGGGAAACATAATTAACCTACTCAGTGTGGCCCTCAACTGAAGCTCTTAAGGCTATCCACCTTGCACAATATAATGCTCATGGATAACTGACTACTGAGGCATGCACATATTCCACTCACTAAGTTTATTATGGAGCAGGTAAAAGCCAAATATATATCACATGCCAGCATCCAACACATGACACAGCCAGTCATGGCACTCCACAATAACTACAAGTATCACTCTGTATCCATGTGAGTGTGAATGACCTGGGGCATACCTCCCTGGAATACATGACAGGAGACATGGTTGAACTCTCTGATTATGTGGTCCAGGCAGGTGTGACAGTAGCCCTGAGCAGTATATTTCCATCACCCAAAATGATGGTGTGGTACTATCAACAGATGATTGACTGCAACATTGGCTTACGTGTTCTGTGTCATTCTCAGGGCATCCAGTATCTCTCTGCTTGGAATGACATGATTGACAGAACTAATTCCCTCAGATTCACAAAGCTCCATGTCAGAATAGCATTATTCCAACATGGAGTGGTTTGTGTCTGTGTAGAGCAGTAGTGCACCTTGAATACTAATGAATGCACATTGCTCAGCTCTCACACAGACATGGATCTGTGTACAAGCGCGGGGGTGGGGTGTCTGAGAGCAGACCTCTAACAATATACATGCGCCCTGCATGGAAGTCAACAGCAGTGACAATGTGTGCCTGCGGACACTACTATTAGTGTCCATGGATAAAAAAATAAGAAAAACAGTAAAGCACACATGACACATTCCCAAGTATGTAAGAGCAATATTTAAAATGTGACTCAATTTGTTCCCCCATCATTATATGCTTTCCCCAGAATGTGTGCAAGTACAAGGTAAAGCAAAGCCCCTGTCATGTTATCAATGTTCACACAGCCACCCACACAGATAAAGGTGCAGAATGCAATACCCCTAGTAAAATAGTCAAAACACATATGTTTTTGTTTTTCATTTTATTCCCCCTCTGCAATGCATTTTAATGTGTAGCAACAAAATAACCCTTGCAGATCTTGAACTCAGGACCCATTACACCATAGTCAAAATACTAAGCCATTTAAGCTGTAGAATATTATGATGTTTTTTCCCAACATACCATGCAGTCAGGTTATTTAAGAATAATGAAAAAAAGGCAGCACCAACTCTTGAACCCAGGACCCTATACACTACAGTCACAGAACAGAGCACCATCTCAACTGTATAAAATGCTTTTGCTTTTTCAAACATATAATGCAATAGAGGCATACAACAATAGTGAGAATGCTCAGTGGAAACATTCATGTGTTGTATATAGACATATATTCATATCTATATATATACACATATACATATATATCTATACCTATATATCTATACCTATCGATCTCATAATTAGATATATATTGTAGAATGTTTTTATATATATATATATATATATATATATATATATATATATATATATATATATATATAGTTTTATTTATCTTTATAATTATATATATATATATATATATATATATATATATATATATGTGTGTGTGTGTGTGTGTGTGTGTGTGTGTGTGTGTGTGTGTGTGTGTATGCTGAAACATATTTATGGAAACATAGTGATACACACACACACACACACACACACACACACACACACACACACTCACACACACACACATTATATATATATATATATATATATATATATATATATATATATAATTATAAAGATAAATAAAACTATATATATATACCGAAGCTAGTTCTAAAAACAAAATTACAACTGATTCTAAAGACAATCACAAAGCTTTCTATAGCTATGTCAAGAATCTCAATGGCAACACTCAGATCTGCTCTGAGTTACAGCACAATGGCAATAAATATACAGAACCAATTGATATTGCCGACATCCTGGCAGATAAGTTCAGTGTTAACTTTTCCCCCTCTCACCCACTAAAGGGCCCATCTCAATGCTGGACAAATGTAAAGCTCCCATAATCATGGCCACACAGGTAAAAACTGCACTCTCCAAACCCAAGAATAATGCATCCATGTGAATAGACAACATTCTATGCTGTGTTCAGCAGAAACTATAGAATGAACTGGCACCCCAACAAAGTACCATGTTCAATCGTAGCCTCACTTTCGGCTTTGTGCCTACTGAATAGCAAACAGTGATGGTTATCCCACTCCACAAGGGGGGGAGCTACCACAGATGCTGGGAACTACTGCCCCATCAGCCTGAGAAGCCTGATCTGCAAGGCCATGGAGCGTACCATCATGGAACTTATAATCAGTGATATAGGTAACCTCCAAACTGTGGACCCCACCCAGTTTGGGTTTGTGAAATGTACATCATGTCACCAAAACCTAATTTACTTCTTTGAAGCAGTCAACAGAGCTAAGAAGAAGGCAAAGGTGGTTCACACATCCTACCTAGACCTTGCCAAGGCCTTCGACAGCATTCTCCAGTCTGGAATTACAGATAAACTCACTAAACTAGCATAAATACCTATGTCACAAGATGGGTTTCCAGCTGGCTTACAGACAGAACCCAGACTGTGAAAGTAGCAGACTCCAAATCTGACTCCAGACCAGTGACAAGTGGAGAACAATAGGGTTCAGTCCTAGGTCCTTTCTTGTTTGGCATCTACTTATCTGAAGTTAAAACTAACACAGAGGGTCTATGGCTAACAAAGTTTGCAGATGACTGCAAACTGGGAGCCATTATTGAATCTCATAAAGATGTGAACAGTCTACAAAAGGGCCTCGGTGAGACAGATGTCTGGTGTCAAAGCCATGGTCTCAAACTCAAAGCCAAATAATGCATTGTCATCCCCTTTGGGTAAAACCCATGAACTACCGTATAGCTGCTAGTACACGTAAGACTGAAAGTGTGATGAGACCTAGGTAAACAGGTGGATAGCAGTCTCTCCTTTGATAGCCACTGTACTCAGGAAATCCTTCTATATGGCACATCACATCACAACAGGTGTCTCATCCAGTAAAAAGATCATTGTCCCTCTCTACTCATCCCTCATTTGACCTATTATACAGTATAACAGCCTGTTTGGTATGTACTTCACAAGACATCTACAACAACTGGAAAGTCCACAGAATTACCTCACAAAGAGAATCATTGGCCTCAAACAGGTGCTCTATATAAACTGTCTCAGAAAACACCAATACATTGCACATCACCTACTCAGAGCCGATCTCTTCCTAACATACAAAGCCATGTCAAACCCAGAGCTGTTGGACAAGCTACACGTAAAGAATTCCCAGTCCCTCAAAAACACATGCTCCAAGGAGCTAAACCTTGTCACCACAATAGACAGAACATGTTGGAGGGATAGATTACTGTCCATAACACTTCTCATACTCAAACAAACTACCAATTTATGTGAAACGGAGCTCCTCATTTGCCCTCTTTACAATAAATATTGGCATTTGGATGGTAAATAGGAAATCCACTCCGTGATTCACTTCTGTGTGTCTGATCGAGAGGGGCACAGGAAATTATTTGTCTTGGGTGGCAAAAGCCAGGGAATCTTGTTGGCTAGGCTTATATAGGCCCTAGGTCCAATAGCCTAGTATCTATCTATGAACCTATGCACATATACATATATATATATATATATATATATATATATATATATATATATATATATATATATATGTAGTCATATAACATGCAGTGGAAAAATACCTGAGAATCATACATATCAACCTCTTAATGCAAGACTCATGAACAAAGGCTGTACAAAGGGTGGGAAATGGGCCAAATATACGCACATAATCAGAATATTGCTGTCATAACTGAACAGTTGTACAGCAACAGCGACTGTATCAGCAGAACTGTCTGAATGATATGAGGATGGAGATTGACATGTATGTCAGTCTTCACTGACATAAATCCTTGCATCATAACAGTGTTACCCAGAGAAATGCAAATAAGCTGTGTAACAGAAACAAAGTATGGGTCAAACACCTGGACAGTCTTCAAACAGCCTGGCAGTGGATAGGCATGCTCACAAAACTTTAGTGCAATGAATTTGGAACAAGCCAGACAAAGTGGGGTGACAAAGACATGACAATAGAGACATATCCAAATGATGTGAGTAGATCAGCTGAGAAGGTTGTTGTAGTAACACTGTTCCTGCTAACATATATTGACAGAAATATCACCTTAGTGAATTTTAGAGTGAATGTCTGGAAGCCAAAAGAAAAAAACACCTTAACAGATACAAGCATACATATGCTGAGGGTTGTGCTACTGTGATGTGGGGATTCTATACATAACTATTGAAGGCCTTGTGGTTGTTTTCACTATCTGCAGCAATCATGTTTTCATAGCTACCTTTACAGGATTTGATGAGAGATCTCAACCTTTGGTTGAGGCTGATAAGGGAGTAGAGGGAGACATTGACCTCTTCATTCCTGGATGACACACCCTTAGTAATGCAATGTGACATGTAGAAGGACCTTCTCTCCACAGTGGCAATGTGGTGGTCAGAAGAGTGGTTGTTGTCAAGCTGTGTTCACAGACCTCCTATCAGGACATCTGTGTCCATTGGACTACCACCGATGTGGTCATTTGTGGACAACACATTGATTCAACAGGGGATTAGGACACATTTCTTGACATTGAGACTAAGGTGTTCTGACAACAATTGGAGGTGTCAGTGGCGACTTTATGCAGGATATTAACATAATCTGGTGATGTAAACATATCCCCCAATTAGCAATTGTCTGCAAACATTGTTACCACAGTTCATTCCTGTTGAGTTGGATATCAGAGCCACATACAACACACAAGACTGGACACAGGACAAGATCCTGTGGTACTCCACATATGACTGTTTGGCAGTCTGACATGGAGTCTGCTGCTTTCACACTGTGAGTTCCACCTGTAAGCGGGTTTGCAGACCACTTAATAACATAGGGATTAATGAATAGATGAGTGTGTTTGCCTATGATTCCTGAGTGTGGATTTGTATCACAGGACTTCAAGGGCCACATGTCTTGTGTTGGACCTTATATTGTTCTATAGTAATATCACATGACAGACTATAGGACTGAAGAGTGTCCACAGCTACCACAAAAGTGGGCCCTGTACAGTGGACATTTGGTAGTTTGCTGGGTGGACCACACAAAAGTGTAGCAAAACCCACCCTCCATTGGATATGGATCACAGTGCTAACGACACAACCAGAGACAGAGAGACTTTATAAAAATGAGATTCAAACCCCTACCCAACTAGTTTACTGCATTATACATTTATCAGACATGCCACAAAGCTCACATATTGAAGAGCTGTCCAAAGATATCTTTAAAGGTGAGTGACATCAGCAGCAGTGATAAAAGAGGGGAAACTGAAGTGTAGTAAGTGTCAATGGCCTCAAAAATCATGTCTGTATGACTATAGATACTCTCATACAAACAGACACACTTTTAGATATGCTAGAACTGAGATTAGAACACCTAACTAGTTTACTGCATTATAGTATTACACATTTATCAGACATGCCGCAAAGCTTACAGATTTGAGAACTGTCCAAAGGTATCTTTAAAGGTGAGTGACAATGTGAAATGGAGTGAGTGGGAATGGCCTCAAAATCATTCACCTATAAACACAAACAGACACACCTTTACATTTGAGAGGCCTGTGATTAGGATTGCTACATAAATAGTTATTGGTACTCTACTGCTACACAGTTATCACAAGCACAACAGAGCCTATAGGGCTGAGGGCTAACAAAAGGAATTTGTACAGTGACTGACTGCAGCACATGTTCTGATATTGGTAATGGAATGTGTACTGGGTGGGGATGGAGTAAAACAGTAATTTCTTCATCCTTCTCACACACACAGTTGCTAGGACCAAGATTTAAAACATATCTATCTATTTGTTTTAGTAAGTTATGCATTTATCGCACGCACTATTGAGCTTACAGAGCTGAGGTTTGTCCAAAGGTGCATCTAAGGTGACATACATCAGCAGATAGTGTAGAGTGGAACTATAGGATGTGTAGTGGGTGGGAAAGGCTTCATAATGGTACTGTCTCTCTCACTGCCTGCGTCTCTCTTCCCCATGTGTATGTGTGTGTATGTTTGATTTATTGTAGCATGTTGGCCTTAGATATGTGTGCGTATCACACAAAACAGATTGAGGTTTACCACATATCTGCCACCTACAGCTGACTGTGGGTTTTCCTGTCCAATGTGTGTTTGTGTGTGTATGTGTCTGTGTGTGAAGACCAAACAGTTTACATTTTTGTATGTGTGGTTCATAGGTTCATAGATTGGTACTAGGTTAGCGGCCCTAGGGCCTATACAAGCCTAGCCACAATAATTCCCTGGCTATTTCTTCCCACAATATTTACTTCTCTGGACCCCTGTCTAGCAGGGTGACTGACGTGATCCCTGGGGTGAATTTCCCATGCAATCATCAAGGTTCCTTTTGAAGAGGGCCAAAGAGGCACTCTGCTTGACATGTATGGGCAGTCTATTCCAGAGTTTAGGGAGTCTCTGGGTCAGGAACCTATCCCTCCAGCATGTTTTGTTCATTGTGATGACAAGGTTTAGATCCCTGGAGTGTGTGGCTCTGAGGGATTGGGATTTCTTTAAGTATAGCATGTCCAGCAGGTCTGGGTTTGACATGGCCTTGTATGTTAAGCAGAGATCGCCTCTGAGTAGACAATATGCAACAGATTAGAGCTGGAGTTTTTTTAGATGGTCAGCATAGGGCAACTGTTTTAGGCCTGTGATTCTTTTCGTGAGGTATTTTTGCAGCCTTTCCAGTTGTTGCAGATGTCTTGAGAGGTACATACCAAACAGGGCATTGTATTCTATAATGGGTCTAATGTGGGATGAGTACAGTGGGACAATGACCTCCCTTTTTCTGAATGAAAAGCCCTTAGTAATGAGGTGTGCCACATAGAAGGATTTCCTGACTGTTGTGGTGATGTGGTTACCGCAGGTGAGACCACTGTCCACCTGTGTCCCTATGTCTCTTATCACACTTTTGGTGTTTAGTGTACTGCCACCTATGTGGTAATTCACAGGTGCATGTTTTTTTCCCCAAAGGGGATAACTATACATTTCTTGGCATTGAGCTTGAGCCCATGGCTCTGTCACCAAGCATCTGTTTCTGTAAGGCCCTTTTGTAGAATATCCAGATCATTTGGGGATTCAATAATGGCTCCCAATTTGCAGTCATTTGTGTGCACAGGCATCTGCAGATAACAGATATATATGGTCCACTGTGGTGTCAGACATGGGCTTTATTTCTCTAAGTATAGGAGCATGCCCAGTATGACCTTCTGTAATGA
The DNA here is from genome assembly GCF_019279795.1 of Protopterus annectens. Lineage (NCBI taxonomy): Eukaryota > Metazoa > Chordata > Ceratodontiformes > Protopteridae > Protopterus > Protopterus annectens. The sequence goes on from NC_056732.1 coordinate 119,748,782, forward strand.
GTGTAGGGATCCATTCCAGGGAGAGTTGTACTCCAGTCTAGGGTTTTGTGTGCTACAGCTACACCTAGCAAGCTATTTTTGCAGGATATCTGTAGATAGGTTGCCAATATGGAGACACAATTGGTCTAAACATGGGGGGATACTGTGTGTAACTAAGTTTCCTATTACTGTCTGTGTGGCTTGTGTAACATGTTCTGTTTTAGCATAGATTTTCGGACATATGCACTGTTTTACAGTGTAATGTATTGTGTCATCAACTACTGACAGGTATCATTGTTTGCTCACAGTTGTTTACCAGGGAAATACAAGAGCAATGAAGAAGAGACCAATATTGTGAGGCAAAGACTAGACATTGTGGCACAACCCTGCCATTGTGGAGGGGTGGCTATAGACAATTGATTGATGGGTCTGTGTACATGGTCCAGCACCTTGGGGCTATGCTGGCTGGGGATCCCCTTCTTGTGCATTTCTCAACTTAACTGTATGGCCATATCCTGCTCTGAGCATACCACTCAGCTGTATAGATTTGGCCAGGTCTCATATATATAGTCAATTTCACTTCACATCGTGGTTTACAAGCAGGTTTGTGGTTATGCATTCATGGGTTTGCAGTCAGGGGGAAGTATGAGCAGACATTTGAGTTTCAGACTTCAAACACTCTATTATATCAATGCTTTTATGCCCCCCCCCTGTAATTCTATCCTCTCACCAAGTGTATGGGAGCAATATCTCAGACATATTTCTATAGTTTGACCTTTATTACAACATTATTTATGTCTTGGTCCACAATTTTTGCACTAGGACATGGAGAGGCATGCTACTATCATTTGTCAGCATGGTCTTGCATTTGTTTTCTGCTTAATGTGTTATGATGTTAGTTAGGACCCTATGACATTCCATATGATGGCACTATGGGTGAGCCATGGGCCACATGAGAGTGATACAGGCCACTGCATTTTGTCACTTATACGTTACCAAGCTGAGGCCTGTAGGCCACATGAGAGTGATGCAGGCCAATGCATTTTGTCACTCATACGTTACCAGGCTGCAAGCCAGTGGATTCCCCTGGGGTGACATGGACAAGTAGATGAGGTGTTCCTGGCAATCCTTCTAGTTCATAGTGATGCATCAGTCTGGGTGTGTGCAGGATGCTGCTTACGGCTAGGGACACACCTGCATGGGACACCATTTCAGCACGCTGCATCCTGTGTGTATTCCATCAAAGAAGTGTGATGATTCTGTTATCATTCCCAACAGCAAGGATATGACTGATGAAATGCCTGTGGCTGTTGGCGGGGGGGGGGGGGGTGGACTGTGTGCATGTGTGGTATAGAAGCTTATGGCACCTGACTCACAGATATAACTGGGACCTTTTCCATCTGCTGTCTTGTATGTGGACATCAGCAGTGTGTCATTACTTTATAACTGTGGCTTTTGTGGGTTGCCAGTGATTGAGCAGACAACCAGTATTCCATATTAGAGGAACAATTAACGTGATGCTAACCTCTATATTTAATTCCAAAGATGTGTGCAGTTCAGAGTTACTTTCTAGGCACTGCATAGAGTACATCTAGCTGTGTACGGTCTCTGTGTATGGACCCCTGTTCATAGCCTGTTCAGCTTTCTGACAGTGACACATATTGACATCTGGACAGTGAGTGTGTGCAACTAGTAACATAGGTGTAGCTTGGAAGCAGATTGGTTGGCACTGTAGTTGTTGGAACATGGCCCTGTCAACCATAGTACTGTACCTAGGCTACTGAGACACTACATCCAGGCTTACATGCTGTCCACTTCAAGACAATATTAAACACTCACAAAAAAGTGGTACACTGATCCCTGCATATAGTGGACATACACCAATTATCATATTGATTGGGACAGCTCAGGCAATCTGTGCTCTGCTGATATTACTCTACAAACTTACATATTACTGCCATTTATACATGGGGTTGGGGTGGACACACCTGACAACTTTACATATTTGCACTGACTGCACTGGTATTTCAGTTATACTCTGTTTGCTTCCATTTAATATTGTATTGTGCCCTATCTTGCAGAATGGAGACATATCAGTAAAGTACACAAGTTAGATTGTAATGGCATACATTTCAGTTACAGACTTTTTACTCTTCAGAACTAGACTGCAACTGCCAGACTTGTAGTATGTTTGTGTAGGTCTGTAGCAGGACTGCTCACCATTGCCAGCATTTGTGGAGCTTTGCCCGACCTTTCTTTCTGGTCATCTACACCTGTCCTGCTGGGTGAGGCTGGGGGGTGGGTATGGAAACGCTCATTGACATCCATGTGTGTGACCTGTGGATACCCACTGTTAGTCAAGCCACCACATGTACTGCAGTGGGAGTTTAAGTACTACTGCCTAGTATAGGGACAACAGTATTTGTTATGGATTTCATGCTGTCCCATATAGCTGTCAGCTATCTGCTGCTATCCCATTTGGCCACCCAATCCCCTTGCATGCTTGCATCCATAGCATAGATATTACTATCAGAACGTACTACTCCATTCAGTAATTGATAGTAAGGGTGACTTACCTTGTGCCTGTGGCGGTATTGAGGATGGTGCTGGACAGCTTACTACATGGGACGCATGCAGTACACTCCCTCTACATGGTAAAGCACAGGTAGTGTCATGTTTAGCATCCCTTTTACTGCATGTGTGAGTCAGAGAGGGTTATCAGTCCCTGGTTCCCTACAGTGTTGGTGTGTGTGCTATGCGTTGCCTCTTTGCCAAGGCACAGGCATACTGGGCACACCTCTGTCTGCCTCTAGAGCAGGCTCAGGAAGTTCCTCTTCCAAGTTCCTCTGTGCCCGTGGTGACCTTGGCAATGGCAGGGGGCTGTGTGGCCCTCCCCGTATTGTTCCTGCTGCAGCTGTTTCCGCAGGATCATATTGCGTAGCATAGCACATAGTATGACCATTTGTCCACATGTAGCTGGAGAGTGCTGCAAGGGTCCACTGGATATGTCAAGGCAGCGGAACCATGACTTGAGCACCCCAAACAAATGCTCTATAATGATCCTGGCTTGTGCATGTGCTTCATTATGGCATTCTTGTTCAAGGGTGTGTACATTTCTGATGGGTGTCATCAGCCACGGCTCCCATTGTAGCCAGCATCCCCCACTAGATGGGCAATTGGGATGGCCCCCCTGGCAAACCCCTAATACAGCTGTGAGGAATGCCAGATGTGGGAGTCATGATAGCTTCCATGGCTGCCAGCACACACTTGTATAATAATACCCTATGCATTGCACACAACCTGGCAGTTGATGGAGGGGAAGCCCTTGCAGTTGATGCAGACCCTACCCCACTCACCATGTGGTGCTTTGATGTGTATGTGCATGCAATCTATCGCATCAACTACCTCAGAGTATTCTGCTATACGGTGGAAGTGAAGCATTATGCTGGTCAATGCCTCACAGGTGCTGGGGAAATATATGTGCCCATTGGCATGTGGTAGCATGGCATCCAGTAACTGGTGGATTACTCTGGATGCTGATGCCTGTGAGACCCCCATGATATCCCCAGTTGGTCTTTGGAAGGTACCTGTGGCTAGTATTCCTAAGGCTACACATACCTTGGTATTGACTGGGATGGGTTCCCCTCTGTTAGTTTGGATCTGAGGCGAGGCCGGCACAGCTTGATGATTTGCTGTAGAATGTCCCTGCCCACCCTATAGTGCTCCACTATCTCCAGCTCATGTAATGCCTGGCAGATAACGCTTGGTCTGTACACTCTTTTTATTTATTTTTTTTTAAACATGTTTTTAATGTGTGCAAATGTATTGTGGAGTTTTTCTCCCTGGGCGTTCTCTGAAAATGGACTGGTGTCCAGTTAGATTTTTCCCAGTAAACAAATGTAAAATAAAAACAACTACATAAATAAAACTAAATTATCCTCCTCCTCCTCACTGTGGATCAGTTGTCAGCGTTCTCCTCCTCAACACCCCCATCCTGTTGCACATACTGGTAAATCAAAGCCACAGCAGCCCCTAACATGTTTTGTTAGGTTTGTGTGTTTAACATTTCCACACTTGTGTACACCAGTGATGTAGTGTTTGTGAGAAAAAATAGTCTGCAAGGTGTTTGCATAGTTTATAGTGGTGTGCTGGCCTACTGCTTTTTCCCCTTCCCATTTCCTCCCTGTTTAAACCGGGTGCGCACCTCACACACACATTCAGACAATGTAAACAGTACAAAGCAACTTCAAACACACCCCCTTCCTTAGCTGTGCTTAGCTAAGGCAAACATTGACCTCAGGGCTCCAATGAGCTTACAGCAAGCATGACATACCCCCTTCTGAAGTTATCAGGATCTTATTCTTACACTGCTGTGTGCCTGCACCTACACGGTTAGGTGCAGGCTGACACTTAGAAGATATCTGTGATTCACCAGTAATCCCCTCATTTACTTACAGTGTAAGTCCATAGTTACTGCACTCAAGCACACCCTTTCCCCTTAACAACCACTGCTCCCTGGTTTTGTTTATATTCTGCATGGCATAGACTATAATGGCAAAATGCAGATTTCTTTAAAATTGTGTTGTTTTTTTTTTATTTATTTTCCCCACCCTCGTGTTTGCATGTGACCGCCCTGAGCTTAAACAGCCGAGACTGACCAATAAATAAAAATGTTGACTTTTAAAACAAGTACATATACTTTAATCCCAATGACTTTATATTTGGCCAGTGGTATGTGTGTTTAACATTAATAAACGCTTTCCATGAGCTGTCATGCCTCTGTTTGGTCAGATGCAGAAATGTATTCGGTTACTAACTGAATACATTTCTGCTCTGACACTGTTCCTGCACAGAGCCCAGCCAGCTTTGTGGATCACAAAATCACATCATTTGCATGGTTTTTACCAACAGATGAGATGATTTGCATACGGCACGGCTTTCCATACAGGAACAGTGTAGGGCCACTCGTGCACATGAAAATGGCACTTACGTGGATCGCAAAGTTACACCACTCCTGCACAGAAAATAAACATTGCTAAATCCCGGGGTCTGTAATATAATGCACACAAACCCCAAGTTATATTTTTGTAAACTTTCACAAACAAATTTTCATAACTTGAAAACTATACAACCTAGATGTATATTGTTAGAACATTTTTGTTAACCAGGCATAAGCTTTTACATAAAATCAAGAAATTCCTCTATAACTGCATGCTTTTGACATATTTCAGAAATATGAAAACATATGCCTTATTGTATAATTAGCAAAACACATAATTCTGGAAAGCTCACAAGATGTGCAACTTGCAGTGCTAATACAAAACTCAGTTTTCAACAACATCTGAGATTTCACTTACCCCCAGATTCAGCAAGCAGCCATGCAGGAATAAGTTACTCCTGCACATCAGGGACCGTTACTGTTCAGCACGGCAGCGCGCCATGCATATGTATGAAGGCATGCTGCCGTGCTCTAAAACAGACATGGTTCCCTGTATGAGCCTAGGGGGTGTGTCTGAGAGCAGAGCTCTCACAATACACATGACCCTGCACTCCAGAATTGCCTTTCAGCAATTTAAAATGAGCGAGAATGCTTATAACATCCCCTAACTCATCAGGGTAAGAAATCTGGTGAAAGCCATAATGGACAATCATCCCTACCAAGCCAAAAGTGGATAGAATAACACATTTAGCATAAGCAAATAGTGTACACCTCCCAACCCATCAGAGTAAGGAATGTGGATAAAGCCAAAATGGACAATCGTCCCACAAAGCAGAAAATTGATAGAATAAGAGGTTCAGCATTTGCAGGGATATTCTGAAGGGTACAAATAAAAAAATACAACAGCTTTTTTTTTTATAGATGAGATAAAGTTTAAGCACAGGTGTGCCCATTGCTTAGATACGCTTAGTCCAGCTTAAACAACACAAGAAGTTAAATAGCAAAAGACATCCAACATAAGCAGTACTGCAATAGTGTAGTGCTTAGAGTGCACACTTTACAAGCAGCCCTTCCCGATCTGATCCCTACTGTAACTAATTTGCATTTTACATGTAAAAGCAGTACATAAACATTTTTTTTTATAATTAGCTATGAAATAACATATATTTGTTAACCAGAGTACTGTGGTAGGTCCAGATGTGAGGTGTCAGTTTAATAAAGTTGTGAAACCCCTATATAAACACAAGTGCCTCATAAAGTATAGTCACACATGAATAAATGTAATGAAAGCACATTGGCGGATGTCAGGGACAGTAAACAAATGTATAATATGTAAATAATGATGACTCAATCCCATACAGCAGATAGTCTATAAAATAAAAAATAAGAAATGCTAAGCATTACACAGCTCTGCTTACCAGGTGTAAGCATTGTGCAAATACGACTGCTAAGCAATGAGTAGGCATGCTAAGTAGATTTGCCCATTGGTAAGCAGTGCTGAATCTGTCCCTTTAAGCACTGCCAAACTTAGCTAAGCAGGTTTGCCCGTAGCTTGGCTTAGCTCAGCATATTGAAAACCATCCAATCATGGCAAAGGGCAGGAAATTGGTCATATTTAAACCCCACAGGTCAGAATACAGCTCATACCTGGTTGCAGCTTCCACTGTAGGCAGTATGGCAGGTGTTGGCGAGGGCATGCACTTCTGTGTGCAGTACTGGGGCATAGAGGAGTCCAAGGTCATGGTAGGACTCCTGGTAAATAACCATGATGAGAGACGGCTGCAGGGTCAGTACCAGGCTCCCAATATAAAGCGGAAGCCTGGGACCATCTTGCCTGTGATCTCACTTATGCCACTGGTATCTCTCAGACTGGTGAGCAGGTCTGGCACCAATATGCCGACTTGAAGCGGAGGAAGAGGGAGCTCCTGGATGAGTGGCATGAAGCAAGGCAAAGGAGTGATGTCCCAGCAGTGTGTAAGTATTCATTTCAATAACTGTTTACCAAAGTCCAACCTATGTATGTGATGGATAGGTATGGCTAAATATGACTCTATTCCCTTTACAGCTGCAGCTGAGTGGGCTTCAAATCAGGAAGCCCATGCCAGTAGGTTGCAAAGGCTTCTTCGCGAGGCTGGTGAGTAACAATCTGGTTTGTAGTAGTTATACCAAATATATATAAAGTACTAGAAAGTCATCTGGCAGTATAAAAACTGTGTATGGGTTGTACTGGATAAACCAGACAATATGACAGTCATAGTCCCATATAAGTGATATTTCAATAAAACCGTAACTGCCTGGCAATAAAGTTCTAAATCCTGGACTGGTTGTGTTTACTCTGGTATTGTATGGCATTTAGTGTTGCAGTCTCTGAATAGTAATGTTGTGTTAACCACTGTTACCCACACTATGCTACATAAAAAAATATGTCTAGGAATGTCTGTATAAGACTGTTGTAAGTACAAGGTCTGATTGTACAACCAAAAGAGACTTACACAGAAAACACTGAAGGACCAGACAACAGTTTCTAAAAAGCTCACTCTGATGACATTCAAATTGTGGTATTTTTAGCACACACGGCTATGGTTTGAATCCTGGGAGTGGTAGTAAACTGTATGGATAATCATACCTCTCAACAGTACAGATTTTCCCAGAATGTTCAGATATTTGCCTCATATTTTTGGCCTATTCCTCTTTTTTCCTGGCAAATCAGTGGGATGCTGTCAGGATTGTAGTCACCAAATAATGACATACATTTGAGTGTCAGACTTCAAATCCTTCAGAAAATGTATATTAAAACAAATCCTGTTTCTCTAGCAACTGTCTAAAAGTTTATAAGAACAATATTCAAAATATGTCCCTATCTGTACCTCCATGTTGTTAAGCTTTGTCCAGATGTTGTGCAATAAGAGACTGAGAGGTATGTGCAAAATTACAACTAGGAATCTGGGAATATGTGTAGAAACAGTATGGTAGTGTTAACAAACATTCCCTCCATAGGTCTACCAGGTAAGAGAAGTAGAATGTAGCTATAAGACAGTTGAAATATACACTGTGAATGAACATACCACTTCCCAAACCAAGGCCATAGGGTATTGTAATAATACCCGTAGAGTAATGATTAGAGCAATTATCATTAAAGTTGTGAGTACTGCAAGGATATATATGTTGTTAATTTACATATCTCCCCTCCCCCCAAATCAGCAACAATAATCTAAACACACAAATCAATGGGTATGTTTACATCAAACCTACTTTTGGAACATATGTCCTATTGTTCAACAAATATTGAAATGTGTTTCTATTAATGTTCCATGCTGAAATACTATCATTGGTGGCCTGCTGCTATCAATGTAACCTGCATGCTGTTGTAATGGCCACTGTGGTTCCATATATGCATGTGTTCTGTTTACTATGCAACTGTTCCAAATCTGTTGTGTTGGGTTAATGGAAATATCTATGCATGCTGTTATAACTAATCCTGGATTGTGTTGAGTATTACTAGCCCATATATGTTCTAAAACTGCGACACCATAGCACGTTTGGGAAGGCCGATCCCAGCGGTTCCACCTCTCCCAGCTCATCTGGCCATGGCACTGGGCCCCAGCATGTTTGGGACCCACCCCGGAACCTCCTCATCCACTGGTCCTGCACCACCTTCAGGTGGAACCGCCTCAGGGGATGGGGCTCGTTGCCCCCTGGGAGCAGGAGTGGACAGGATACTGTCACCAGAAGTCAGCTCCAGGGATTGGTGTGTAGCAAGCTCTGAAGGAAGTTTTGAGATCTGCTATGCCAGCTTGAGAGCTGTGTGGCACAATTAGAGGGTCAGCTTGCCCCTTCTGCTCAGCCCCCAGCATAGCCACCTTCGGGGCCATGAAGGTGCAGTGGTGATTGCCCATGAGCACTATTTCCATTTGGGGGATCATGGTGTTCTGATTTCCAAACATCCCTCCCTGTCCAAGGTGTTTACCTCCCACATGTGTCATAACTGCCCCTTTATGCTGTCTTTTCTGTCTTGTCTGTCTTCCTACCCAACCTACCTCCCCAAATATACCTACTATCCTTCCCCAACATCCCACTCTCATCTTAAAAAAAAGGGCAATCTGTCCCATCAAAAAAAGTTCACCCCATACATAGCTGTCTATTTCGCACACATGTCCACTGGGCACATGTAATCTGGTCTAATTGGCTTCACAACACACTATTGTTGTCTTCACCCCTCTCTCAAGTGTTTGAGTGTCCAAATATACCTCCAAATACAGTATATATGCAAAGCTGTTGCTGTAGAAGAAACGGACAGCTATGGACTACACCAGTCCTGCACATCTCTAGCTACTTTCTCTATTGTCTTTCCCTCATTGTGCCTCCTTTTTCACCTCTTTCCTATCACCCCTTTCTTTTCTTTTAAAGAAATTTGTGAGGGGGTAAGTGGGAGTAAGCACTTTTAAGCAGTACTAAGTGGGATTAAGCCTGTTTGGATGGCACTAAGCAATGCCTACACAGGTGTGTGTGTGTGTGTGTGTGTGTGTGTGTGTGTGTGTGTGTGTGTGTGTGTGTGTGTGTGTGTGTGTGTGTAGTGCATCCGGACATCTGATCCATACTCTGAACCTCTCACTGCAAACCATCTGACCAAAGGCACTGTAACTGGGGGTGAAGGGGCCCAAAATAGGGCTCTATTGTAATTATTGCCATTATCCCTTCCTCCACAGTTGAACTGTTCTGCCTTGCAACAAAATAACCAGCACTTGCAAAACTTGAACCCAGAACCCTGCACAACATAGCCACAACAATTTACCAGTGAGTCATCTCAGTTGTAAGATGCTGGAATGATTTCTGTAACATATCATGCAGAACATTAAGTCTGGCATAGGGAATGTACAATGTGGAAGTACTAAACATTCTAATGATACATACACACACACACGCACACACACACACACACACACACACACACACACACACACACACACACACACACACATATCTATCTATCTCTCTCTATAGATATATATATATATATATATATATATATATATATATATATATATATATATATATATATGTATATATACATAAATATATAAATACTTATATATATATATATATATATATATATATATATATATATATATACATATATTTATATAGGTAGGTACTAGGCTATCGGCCCTAGGGCCCATACAAGCCTAGCCAAAAAATGTACCCTGGCTTTCGCTCCCAAGAAAATTATTTTCCTATGCCCCTGTGATCCCCGGGGTGAATTTCCCATTTCCCATCCAATCATCAAGATTTTTCTTGAAGAGTGCTTGAGAGAACGTATTCGGGATCACTTTTATTGCTATAATAGATTGAACACCTGTAGCGCAATCTCTAAGCACATGTTACAATTTGCCCAGCACACTTTTATGTTTCAAGTATTACATATACAGAAAGTGAGTTCAAGGGGGGGGGATCTAGTAAATCAAACTGAGTTATCAGAGATTGAATGGATTTTGCGCCTTGCAGCCCATCGTGAACGAGGGCTGAATGAAAGTGTTCCTTTGAGACAATGGTTAAAAAAGAGATCTATTAAACGCTAGGTCCTATGTGGACCTTAATGGCCAATGTGTTGAAAGCACTATTCTATTATGACAGGTTGAGATGATATAATTGTTACTACGTTATCTTAGCTATTGTATTTTTATGTTTAACATATATGCACCTTAGTTCAGGATATCTGTGATTAGTTTTTAGAGTAGGTACTGTTTCACGTGTTTTGTATAAAAATTTTTAGATATCAGATCCTGGTCATGATATGAAGCATAGCATGACTACAACATGATGACTGCTAGTAGATGTTTTACTTTTTATTTTCATATTTTTTATTTTCTACCTGTCAGGTGACTGATTTTATATATACATTGTATGTTTGATGAAGGATTTTATTATGTTTGTCAGATATTAGTTTTGAAAGACGTCTAGTTGTTTAATTTAGTTTTATGTGTGTGGCTGATGTTTATAGGATTAGTATCACTTTAAGGCAGAGTTTGTCTTATTTTAATAGGAAGTGAGGTTGAACAGGAAATGATGTATTTTAAAATTTGGTATATAATGCTGCATGGAGTTGATTTATTTGTAACGTCTGATGAAGTAGGGGTACCTGTGAAAGCACTAACGTCAATAAAATTCTTCTTGAATATATCGTGCTCGATTTTGGAGTTTTACTGGCTTTGAGTCGTTTGGAGTGGAGTACTGGCTATATCTTCCTGTTGGGTCTGCTTTGCTGATATATCAAGTTGGGAATTTGTTTGTTGTTTTTCTCATATTTTTTGGGATGGAAGATATGGCTGACAAGGATCGTAATGGTCAATCGGAACGGATGGTGTTGGGCTCGCTTGGCTCATTGAGGCATGTTCTGAGAGACACTATTAACCCATTACTGGCTTTTGACATGAACCTGCCAGCTGCGAATGAGAGCTTGAATCCGGATACAGAAATTATGGCGAGACAGATTAAAAGAGAGATAGAAAATAATTTTTTCAAGTACAAGCGTTTACAGTGCCAACGCTATCATATGGAGGCCAGCATACAAAACAAGGTAATCCCGAGAGGGCTCCGTATATTAAATATGCCAACGTATGGCAATGTATACCCGGACTTATTGGTGCAATGGCAAAGAATTAACTTAAAAGCAAGTATGGCATATATGGAGTTACTTGTTGACTTCTTTAAACCTAAAGAACTTGAGATTCTTGATGCTATTGTTGAACAACAGGCCAAGTTAATAGAGCTTGTAGGTAATGATGTTACTGACTTGTTCCTGCATGAGCTAATGGATCGAGTAACGAGGTATGAAATGAACTTATTGGCTCAAAAAAAGAAGAAGCTTGTCAGGGACAGGAAGGACTTTGATAACAACAATGTTTTTGTTTGGCCTAGAACGAATGATGTGGTCAGAAACAATACCAGCAGCAATGACAATCGGCCTGATTATAAGAGAACCAGCAGGGGTGTGAGTGCAGTACAGGGCAGTAGTGATGGCGTACTCGGTGATGTGAGGCCTCGAGTAATTGATATCACTCGACAGCAGGGAAATATGGCTAGTGAGGGAAGTGTCCCTCAGATCAACGTGCATGATGCGTTATGTGAGCCGTTGACTTCTCCTAAATCGGTTACGTCAGTGTATTTCACCCCAGCGGAAGATCGTAATGCACGAGATATGAGTGATGAGACATCTGATAATACCGGGACAGCGGTACGACGGAAGATACAACTGGACAAATTGAAGACCACGGGTCAACGGGATTTTCCTGCTGCCCCCCTCCCCATTCGAGTGGGGAGGAAGAGGTCGGTAGACCTGGATTACAGCAGAGGGGCCAAACGTCGGGAAATCAATATGGAGCATTGGACCAACAATGCAGGAGGGCTGAGTCGTTAGTCTGGAATATATCCAGTTCTGTACTATCTGACATTGAATTACGTGTCCTCAACAGAGGTTTGTCCTTCGTTCCCAGCAGGAGAGCTGATATCAGTGAGATTTCTCTAGCAGTTAGATCATTTGCTAGGAATGTGAATCTCAAGCTGCTATTTAAAGATGTGGTGACCCAAGGTGAGCAGACTTTTAAATCTAAAAGTTTAGTTAACCCTCGTTTGACACCTGAGCTTGACTTATTTGTTAAAGCTGTAGAAAATGAGCTCTATGACAGCTTTAAGGGTACAACGAATGACATTGCTGACAACTTGACTCTACCTGAGCTTAATGCTATTTCCTCTCTGAAGAACAATAATCAAATTATTATAAGACCTGCAGACAAAGGTGGACTAATAGTTGTTATGGACAGAGACTTCTATGTGAATTCTATGATTAGCATGTTAAATTCTGATGCCTACACTGAGGTAACCATGTTAGATATAAAGAGATCATGTTCCACGATATATAATATGTTGTCTGAGTGCAAATCATTAGGACTTTTGACATCAGATTTGTATGATTACTTTGAGGTTGTTCATCCTGTGATACCTTCTATTAACGGACTACCCAAAGTCCATAAAAACGCAACCAGACCTCCCCTTAGGCCTATTGTAGCAGGGGAGGGTTGGATTACCCAACCTATTTCCATCTACCTGGACAGTAGGCTGAGGACAACACTCAATAGGTTTCAGTATGTACTGAGAGACACTGGACATTTTTTGACTGACCTGTATAACTTTGTTTCTGAATTTGGTAGTGTGGAGACTCTTATTATGGTTACCCTTGACGTTGTCTCCTTGTTTACCTGCATACCTAATGCTGATGGAATTGCAATGGTTAAAGATCTGTTGTGTGAAACTGTCTCTTACTGAGGTTGACTTCTTGATGCTGCTCCTTGAAACTGTGCTTGAGAACAACTTTTTCATGTTTGCAGAGAGGATATATAGGCAATGTACTGGTGTGGCGATGGGCACCAGTTGTGCCAACACATATGCCAACCTTGTGTTGGCTGCCTGGGAGAGAGAGGTCTTGTTATCCAATCCACGGGTCGTCTTTTATAGACGGTTCATGGATGACCTCTTTCTCCTATGGCAGGGCACTGTGGCAGAGCTGGGATCCTTTTTGGAATATATTAATGGATTGTACTGTTTCCTGAAATTTACGATGGATCATTCTTTTGAATCCATTGATTTTTTAGATGTAACTATAGTCCGTGAAGGCAGTATCTACAATACCAACATCTACAGGAAGGAATGCCATAGGACGTCATTTTTGCAGGCTGATAGCATGCACCACCCCAGAACTTTTACCAATGTGGTTAAAGGACAGGGACTGAGGATATCCAGGCTTTGTTCTAATGATGCCTCTTTCCATCAGGAATTAAATAAACTGAGACATGATGTATATAGCAGGGGTTATGATCCTACAGTGGTTGAGACAGTATGCAATGATGTTGTTAGATTAAGGAATAGCAAGGGCAAGCCATATTATTCAGATCATAAACATTCATATAGCAGGAAGGTATGTGGTACAGCTAACACACAACAACAGATACTTTTACCTTATGTTAAAAATTTGGGAATGGTTCAGAATGTGATAATGAACAATTGGAACATTCTGACCACCAACAAGGATACATGTATGATAGTAGGAAACTGTCCGAGATATGTTTTCAACAACTCTAAAAGTTTAAAACAAGAATTGTGCTTTCCTAATCTATCTTCTTTGAATATGTCGGAGTGTACAGCAGTTGACCTAGGTACCAGAAGGTGTGGATCATGCCCCAGTGTCCCTATGTGGACACGTCCAGATTTTTTAGGAATTCCAACGACGGTAAGCTTTGGCAGATCAGATGTCAGGCAGATTGTAACACAAGGAATCTTGTGTATGTCGCTACCTGTCAAAGATGTTTCAGGTTTTACGTAGGTAAGACCAATTGTTCCTTGAGAGAACGTATTCGGGATCACTTTTATTGCTATAATAGATTGGACACCTGTAGCGCAATCTCTAAGCACATGTTACAATTTGCCCAGCACACTTTTATGTTTCAAGTATTACATGTACAGAAAGTGAGTTCAGGGGGGGGGGGGATCTAGTAAATCAAACTGAGTTATCAGAGATTGAATGGATTTTGCGCCTTGCAGCCCATCGTGAACAAGGGCTGAATGAAAGTGTTCCTTTGAGACCATGGTTAAAAAAGAGATCTATTAAACGCTAGGTCCTATGTGGACCTTAATGGCCAATGTGTTGAAAGCACTATTCTATTATGACAGGTTGAGATGATATAATTGTTACTACGTTATCTTAGCTATTGTATTTTTATGTTTAACATATATGCACCTTAGTTCAGGATATCTGTGATTAGTTTTTAGAGTAGGTACTGTTTCACGTGTTTTGTATAAAATTTTTTAGATATCAGATCCTGGTCATGATATGAAGCATAGCATGACTACAACATGATGACTGCTAGTAGATGTTTTACTTTTTATTTTCATATTTTTTATTTTCTACCTGTCAGGTGACTGATTTTATATATACATTGTATGTTTGATGAAGGATTTTATTATGTTTGTCAGATATTAGTTTTGAAAGACGTCTAGTTGTTTAATTTAGTTTTATGTGTGTGGCTGATGTTTATAGGATTAGTATCACTTTAAGGCAGAGTTTGTCTTATTTTAATAGGAAGTGAGGTTGAACAGGAAATGATGTATTTTAAAATTTGGTATATAATGCTGCATGGAGTTGATTTATTTGTAACGTCTGATGAAGCAGGGGTACCTGTGAAAGCGCTAACGTCAATAAAATTCTTCTTGAATATATCGTGCTCGATTTTGGAGTTTTACTGGCTTTGAGTCGTTTGGAGTGGAGTACTGACTGTATCTTCCTGTTGGGTCTGCTTTGCTGATATATCAAGTTGGGAATTTGTTTGTTGTTTTTCTCATATATATATATATATATATATATATATATATATATATACATAAATATATAAGTGCTTATATATATATATATATATATATATATATATATATATATATATATATATATATATGGGTCTATATGACTTGGTCGACAGTTCATATGATCGACTGTTTATTTGGTCGACAGTTCATTTGATCGACAAGCATTTTATTTGGGGGGCTTTGCCCCCCACACCCCCCCCTAACTATATATATCAACTGCAGGGTCACACAACATTGGGGAATGGGGCAAATGCTTGTCGATCAAATGAACTGTCAACCAAATAAACAGTCGATCATATGAACTGTTGACCAAGTCATATAGACCCATATATATATATATATATATATATATATATATATATATATATATATATATATATACAGATATATATATTTATGGTGCACAGCATATCAAACAACCAGTATTCTTACAGTTTTCACCTTTTCAAATGGCCAGTGTCTGATTCTTTCCTACAAATGAAAATTATTGCATGAAACATATACTCACACACAATGCAAAAGACATGACACTACACACAGTTTGGATACATATAAATGTTTATTTGTGTACTATTTCAGTTGTTTATGCCATTTCTAATAGCATTTAGGTGTTTAAAATACATAATAACTGATTAATGCAACTCTCAAAGAAAACATAAGATACAGTAATCTGCAAAATATAACATACTTTGCTGTCTAGGCTAAAGCCTTCAAGTAGCACAACAGTAAAACACACACTTGCCTTGAAGATAAGAATCAATCAACACTTAATTACAGATGTAGTTCAACAGCGTCCAATTACACTCTGTACTCAACCCCCTCGAGGGAAAATTATCAGTTGTCACAATGTAAATGTATCCATGACATAACAATGCTTAACTTAAAACGTCACTATCACACTGACAAGCAGAATGGTGTGCAAGATAGTAAGCTCTAGCCCACCACTGTTCCCATGGTGAAACTTATGAAAATGTACAGCCATATACCTTAATGTTTCTTATTACTGATATCCCTTGTAACAGCCCAGGTTAAAGACATTTAATACCCCTCCCCCATAAAATGTCTTACAAGGGCATATAACAGTGTTCATCATACACAGACCTCCAGACTGTACAGGGTCACACATGTTTTGTCCAGCTGTAGCCCTCATATATCTGGACCCTACCCCACAACTTGTGTGGGAGTCTACAACATCACTGGAATGATAGCAGGAATGTCAGCACTAAATAATGATAGACCATAGCTATCAACCTATTACTGCATGACATCTGGACAAAGCCTGGTATATAGGTAGAGGACAGACGCTGAAACACAGGGCCATATTTGAAATATTCCTGTTATACACTGTGAAAGTTGCTGGTGTTACAGGATTGGTTGCAGCATACCCTTACTCAGGAATATGAAGTCAGAAACACAAAATGGATGTTGCCATGTACTGATACCAATCAACAGAGAGAATGCCACTGATATGTCAGGGACAAGACCCGAGTGGAGAACATGCAAAACATAGCCAATCCTCTGGCCATCATGTGGATAGGCCCACAGTTGAGAGCTATGCAGAGAGACTGCATTCCATGCAAAACTAGCATGTACACACAAACCCTGTAAAACTGGCAGTATTCAATGCATATTACAGCAATACTCACACACTGTCCCTAGGTCTGGAACCTTATACAAACATGTAGTTGGCCTGTGTCCATAAGTCCTGTTGTAAGAGGTATATTTACTTGCTGTCTGTAACACCGCTGCCCATACACAGGAAGGATGTCTTCCGTACAGGAAAGGTAAAGGGACAATGCCCACATGATGTAGTCATTTATAGTAATGGGTTGCTATGACATTGGCTATTGGAAGACCTACACATCTGCCTGCATGTAATTAGCAAGTGGGGAACAGCAATTTGTGTAGAGGCCATCACCTGAACATGAGCATCACCAACAAAAGCCATGCTTTAACCTACTCAAACAAGCTCGATCCCAGTATTAGAGGGAGAGAGAGAGAGAGAGAGAAAAACACACACACAAAACATAAATAAATAAATAAATAAACAAAACCTCGAAATAAGAATTGAATGTAGTAATTGCGCTGTAAAAATAGGATAGATGATTATGAAAGATGTATATGTGCCATCAATACTTGCTGTAAGGATGCCCTACTGACCAAATGCTACGGAGATAGCATCTGGCTCTGTCTGCAGTGGGCCATACCTGTCAACTGTGCAGATCTGCACAGAATGCCAAGATTAAGCCATCATAATATTTGTTCTGTTCCTCCAAACATCTATATTAGTCTGGCAAATAGCTGAAGGTGGAAGTAATGAAGTAATGACAGAGACCCCACCACCTTCAGAACAGTCATGGTAATGCAAAATGTATCATGCACAAATGTCATAGGTTTGTAGTAGGCACATCTACAATCTGTCCCTATATATCCCCCCAATGTTAGGCTTTGTCCACATGTGATGCTCTAAGAGGTGGATAGGTTGGGTCACAGCTGAGGAGCCTGACACACCCTGGGAAAAGACAGCTCATAAATGGCAACCACTAGAGTGTCTGCCAAACAGTCCTGTCTGTGTCACTGCTAGGCCAGTTAATGGGATGTTGTCCATATCCATATGTTACCTGTGAATATGAGTATTCTACATATTTGCATTGTAAATCCCGGAGCATAGTAAAGCACTGTTGCAGATGTGTGTGTTAAACTGTATGTGATATATTGAATTAATACATTCAACTGTACAGTGTTCTTCTGGACAAAGTTCACAGTTGTGACAGATATCTGTAGTCACTTACACATATACTTGTGTTATGGTAGCTATTCTGATACATTATCAAAATTGACTTCCCTGTTTTGTCACCGAGTGAGGTGGACCAATGACCAGAAGTCCTGGTATAACAGGTTGAGATATATGACTGAGCTGCAAGACTGTAAATACAGTGTGCCATAATGACATAGAACACAAATGTGTACCAGGTATCCCCTGAGCATGTGTATGTATGCGTATGTTCAGCTGAAAGGCACAAAAGTAATAACATGGGTCACAAGCAGTCTGGAAAATAGGATGTGCATGCTGCACATGTGAGTAATATCACCGTCACTGCATACAACAAAATAAAATGTGTACTGCTACTGATTGTTGCATTGCCATGACACTGATATGGGTACTACAGTAGACATGCATATCACATAGTAATCAGAGAAGTGTGCAACTGTGTTATGACCCACTGTCCATGCTTACCACTAACTTCTATATCAACACCCATATACACTGGATATCAAAGTGTACACACCCCTGTTGGAATGCCAGGTCTGTGTGCTGTATGCCAATGAAACCACAGGAAGTCATGTCAAATTGTTTTTCACTTCAAATGTGATCCATAACCTGTACAATTCTATTGAAAAAGAAACAAAGCTGTTTCATGGAAGGTGAACAACCATTGCCAAGTGAAGATGTGATGTGACGTTAGAGTACAAACCAAGACAAATGGATGCTGTAATCATCTCAGCAGGTGTTTACACAACATACCAGTGTAAGGGTGTGCACACATATTCAACTGACTTACTGTACTGAGTATTACTTCCCATATGCTGAAGGGACAGGTTCATAACCCAGAGACTGCCCATGCTATGGAACAGACTTCCCATACATGTCAAGCAGAGCACCTCACTGGCCCTCTTCACGAGAAATCTTGATGAGTGGATGGGAAATAGAAAATTCACCACAGGGATCACTCCAGTGGCTTTTCTCGACAAACGCACTGGGAACTAAGGTTGGGTGGCATGATGCCAGGGTAATCCTATGAACTAGGCTTGTAAAGGCTCCAGGACCATCAGCCTAGTACACATCTATGAACCTATATATTTCCACAGGACAGGTTGTTATGTTCCCTATTGAACTGAGCAGTTATAGGACACATCACAGGTGGGGATTGTGTTGACATGTGCTTTTGTGGGGTCATGTTCCAATTGCACAAACACCATGCATTGTAACAGGGTTGTGTACACTTCATATCCACTGTAGCTATATGGAATAAGCAGTATGTTTC
The DNA here is from genome assembly GCF_019279795.1 of Protopterus annectens. Taxonomy (NCBI): domain Eukaryota; kingdom Metazoa; phylum Chordata; order Ceratodontiformes; family Protopteridae; genus Protopterus; species Protopterus annectens. The sequence continues at coordinate 119,768,156 of NC_056732.1, forward strand.
ATGTACAACCATCCTCCAGCAACGATAGAGTAATCCTCCTTGATGGACACCATCAAGACACAAAGCACATAATAGGTTGCCACAGTGGCTGTACAGGGACACATAGATGCAGACCACTACTTAGAAGCAAGTGCACCTCTATCTGAGCAAACATGTAGGTTCACAGGTGACCTTCTGTAAGGCTGACTATGACTAGAAAATAGGACATATGCAAACCACCAAGGTCTATTGCAGCCATGTCCACACATATGTACGCAGCCTCAGAGCCAGTAACACAAGTCAACCTGTAATGGGGGTAAAGCACACCATATACACACATGCCATGGATGCAGGCAACCTGCATCAGATAGGATAGGTGGGAACAGTGGCACCCTCTCCACAACAGTAGTGCAGGGGGATATGCACATCACCCACACTCCTGCCCACATCAGTTGTGAGCATGGACATAATGCCAACTGATGGCAACAACAGCAAGTCTCCATGGGGCATGAGAACATCACAGTTTGCCTTCTACATGAATACAGACATGTGCTCACAGTCCCATCACACACTACATTTAAACACACTCATGACACCATCCACACACCATCCACATGGAAGATGGCCACTGTCATCCGTCTACACAGAAATTAATAGTGTGTAGTGGACTATGCCATTAAATGTCCAACATTGGGGAACTGGACAGGTCAGGGCCAGGAGAGTAATACAAGATGTACAAGCCATTATAGCTTACAGTGTTATGGAATAGTCTGGATTATTTTCAAGCAATACCCACTGTTGATGTGCACATGGACAACTGTAAGAGGTTCTCTGGCATTTTTTCCTGTTTATGTCTTCCAGGTACAATGTCCCAGGAACGCCTGCCTGCATACATACCCCTGGAAAATGATGCAATAATTCAGTTCCTCATAGTCCATTATGCAATCCTCTTTGAGCACAGGGCCCAGGATCTGCAGGAGAGGACCACCCTGTGGAACAAGCTCATCCACAGGGTAAATGATGTCAGCCCGCACAACCACAATTATAAGCAGGTGTGGCATCGCTGCACAGATCTGATCTGCCACACCTGTCAGTGTGCCACTGCAGTTAGGAGGGACCAGCTATCCACAGATGGGGGTCATTCCATCCAGCCCCCACTGACATGCTGAAGAGCTCCTCACCAGGCTTGGGGCGCCCACCCACCAGCCAAGCCAGCAAGCTGAAGACAGCATTGTGGAAGTGAGTGCCACCCACACAATGGACGAGGAGGGTGCAGGTAAGGCCCAGGACACATTAGTAGGCCACTGTTGCTTATCCATTTTCATCTGTAAAGTATCTACATGCATATGTCAGATAAGATAGTCTGTTGCTGCAGTGTAGTAATGAACAGATGTACATAATCTCTAGTATTGTTGGTTTGTACTGTTGATGTGCTGAAAGGCTGCTCCTACCCTGTACCAATGCCACAGTTGTGGCTACTGACACTACGTCTGTCACAAAATTATTTAGGTCCCTCTGGTATACAACTGGGGCAGCACCCTGTAGCTGGTGAGTATGGAGTTGTTTTGTTCAGGTTTGCCAATACACTGGCCATGTTACGGCCATGCTATTTGCAATGAATACATTTAACACATCTACCCATAATGCATGCTGAACATGTTCACCTATTGTTGCTGTTAAGTGCACTGCAGCACAGTGGTCACCATGGTGGCATATCTGAAGGGTATGTAAGAGTCTTTCAGTATACCTAACAACCTGTCAGTACAAGATGCCTGGACAGAGATGAACATAATGGTGGGACAAATGGTCTACAGTAGGGGCATGTCTGAAACATTACCCTTATACAATGCGTACAACAGTGTATACACCACTATTGCAATGGCAACTGTTCCTGATCTAAACAATGGCAAATCACAATATCACATTCCACACCTTTTACAATCTGTAATGTGATCCTAACATGAGCAATGAATGTGTAATATGGAATCCTATGTTAGGACAACAAATATGGGGAATACATACCTTAACCAACACTGGAAGCATATTTGTGCGCACAGTCCAAATAACATATTGTGGAAGCAGCTTCCATCAAGTACAGGGTCTCAATGTCACAACAAGTAATGGTCTGTTGTCCAAGAAGTATGCCCATGACATTTGCTCACTCATCTGCAACAGAGGCAGCCTTGGCTTGCACACATCTTACAAACCATGAAATGGATCCCATATCCAAAACGTAGCACTCAGGAGTGGGAAAAGTAGCCTTACCTCACAATTGCATATACTATGGCAAACAGTGAAGACAGTCATATGTGTGTGAATGAAGTATGGGACAACATTAATGTAGAAAATAAACAGATGCCCATCCAAAATAGATGACAACACATGTTGCAAACTGGTCATGGAGGCTGCCCAGAAACATGCAGCAACACTGAGGGACTTGCAGGAATGTCTAGCAAGTACTGCCTGTGCAGTACCTGTGTTGACAATTGCCTATAATCTGCATAAGTGTGGCCTATGGGTTAGGGTAATCAGACGTAAGAGTTGCTCCACAGGAAACATCATCCAGGGGTCTCTACAGGTAGCATATGCATAACATCAGCTCTCCCAAAAGCATGCATTGCAATGTATACTAGCGTCATGAGACCAAGGCTGAAACCTACAGACAGCATTTATAAAGATACATGTGGTGCACAAGTAACACCTCACTCTACCTCAGGGTCACCATCCCCATTTTTACCTTGCTGGTGCCAGTGTAAGTGTACACCTTTAGGTTTGTTGTTCATTAGCAGGAACTAGGCCTGTAGACATGGCATTTGGAATTTGGAACACTGCAAAATAACACTCATGTGTGGCCATAGTTGCCAAGCATCTGCAATAACGCTGAGGATACGGAGGGGTGTCATCCTGAAACACGATTGTGAACTGAAGCATATATCCAAAGCTAGCTAAGAATGGATGTATCTGAACACTGTCAAGGTCATGAATTGTGCCAGACATAATCCTGACTCCACAGCAATAGTGAAGCCACTGTGTGACCTCCAAGGGCTGTGCACATGAGCTGACCTTGCAATCCAGCAGAGTTGGGGGACATTTGTAGGGCAAAGTGACCAAATAATGGCAAGTGAAGATGGGCCATACTAGTATACCCCTTCCAGGAATAGTGACTGCTGTAGTTCACTTAACAGGCATTGCAACAAACCATTGTGTTAAGGGTGTACACACTTATGCAACCCACATATTGTATGCATCTCATTCAGCATCTGCATGACTAACACATTTGTTTGATACTGCATTGAATTGCACAGGTCATATGTCACATATCAGGTGTGTGTAATGTTAACATATGCAGTATTGTGGCCCCATTGCATAAAATGGAAGAGGCTGGCATGTCAACAAGGGTGTGCACACTCCTCATATCCACATTAAGCTTTGAAGGTTGTCAGTGTAATTGGATTTTATTGCTCATACATGCACTGTTGATGATGAGATTTGCAAATCAGAGGCCAGGCATTAACTATTGACATCAGTCCTCATATCATCCCAAGTATGTGTCAGACAAATACATAGGGGCTGTGAGCAACAGAGCAAACATAACTGCCACACATATACACATTCAGCAATGGTGTGTACACTCATGAGGTATGGTGCACAGTACATGCCAGTGTGCTGCACAGGTCCACAGCAATACTGTGTACATGGGTGGAGTGTGTTCCAGGGGAAGGGGCATCACCTACTAACACAACTCATGCATCACAGAGATGTATAATGCTGGTAACAAGGATTGAGTATGGCTGCAGTGCATGCTGTTGAGTGCCATATGTCATGCATGTTGACTGTTGGGTAATGAGAGGTCTGTGTAATATCTTTGTGCCACCTCATCTGTAAGTGTGTGTGTGTGTGCGTGTGTGTGTGTGTGTGTGTGTGTGTGTGTGTGTGTGTGTGTGTGTGTGTGTGTGTGTGTGTGTGTGTATAGAGGTAAGCCATAATGTACAGGTCTTAAATTAAATTTATTTTGCCCCTCACAGGTGGCGAGGTGGGTCAGGGTCCCACCTGCATGCAAAATGATGTTAGTATCCATACAGACTCTGACAATGATGATAGGCATGGTGAGGCACAGGCAGCATTGTCAGGGGCTGAAGCTGTGCCAACGGTTAACATCCCAATTTTATCCACCCCATCCCCGCACACAGTCACAATGCCCATACATACCCCATCACCAGTGGCAATAGATGAGGGACAGCTGGTAGGTGGTGGCATGGGACAGGACAATGTGGGGATTATGGCAATTGTGTCTGTACACAGCAGCCATAGCCAGATGACCGGTGAGGTACCACACAGGGAGATGTACAGGGGTGCTCGTAGGAGGGCTGCTGGCCATCATGCCCCTGGCAGAAGTGCCACAGCAGGTGTCACCAGACACATGTTTTGGGCCATTATGGAGGCACAGGCATGTATGGAACATTACAGCAGAGTCTGATGCTCCAGAGGGCTACTCATTCTGCTGTACTTGACAACATCCGTGATCTTGCAGGTGCCCACAGTTATTTTGCAGAGGTCCTGGATAGACGGTTAGGTGAGATGGTGGGAATCCTCGACCATGTGGTGTCTGTGATATAGCATGTGGTGGGAGTAGGACAGTGGACATGTGGACGTAGGTCAGTAACACCAACAAATGGAAGTCTACGTGGATGTGCAACAACTCATGGCCACTCCCATAATGGCAGTACCAGCACCAGTACTGCAGCGGAGGTGCTGCCCACACCACAATGCAGCAGGCCATGTCCACATGGTCCTGGCTGGTCACAACAGGGATGCAGATCCAGTCGACAATTATCATCAGGGGAGAGTACCATATCTGGGCTTCTGCCTGGTAGAGCCTGTGAAACCCCTGACAGGCACAGTTCCCATGTCTGTGGCTAGAGACAGGGAACTGTACACCCTGCTATGTATGGCAGGGTGTACAGTCCACTGTCTCTAGCCACGGACATGGGAACTGTGCCTAGAGACAGTGAACTGTAAACCCTGCCATGTATGGTCGTCAGCTGTCCAACAAACCCCTGTATAGGACAGACACATGGCAGACGTGTGCATACATGCACACACACTTCACCAACACAGCTAGGGTGCCTCCATACCTACACACACCACATCTGCACAGCCCATTTAATAGAGAACCCCCTAACCCACACACATGATGTCAACCAAAAGACTCAGCCTAGGCCTCTGGAAAACCCGCAACACACCCTGTAAATGTGATGATACCTGTTCCACATCCCTGTCACCATGCCATCGATGCAGGGACATGCTGATATGATTTTGATGCACAGGGTGAATGTCCTAAGGTTTAGCAATGTAATGCTGTTTAACATGTTTTCAACTGAAATGATTAATACTCACATGTCAGTGTTTGTAGCTGTCCAGCCATGATGCATTATAGCTGTTATTAACACTGACTGACTGTGGTCTCCAAAATGTATTTTGTTTGTGTTCTAGGTGTCTATGTGCCAGCAGGATGTTGGTCTGCTATCCTGTCCTACAAGGGGTGTAGCACACTGGTGACACATTGACTTTGTCATATCCTGGGTACAGCTGAATCCAGGTAACAGGTTTGAATAACAATGACTACATGTGCCACATGGCTGGTAGGTCTGAGGGATGTATACAGGTGAGTGCATGGTGGCTGATGTCAGCAGCTCTTCTACAGTGGACAACTGTAAGTGTACTGAGTGGCACACTCCAAATGTCCATGAATAACACACACATACAGAGGCTTTGATGTTGATGCAATACACAGAGAATACTGTTCACGTGGATGTACTTCATTTTGCAGTGAACTCATGTTGGCCTATGCAATTCCACCCAGACCAAATTGCCAAAACATCACATCAGGAAATAATCAGTTCGCCAGTTTAATGTCATCGATGATGGTACTGGCAGGGTATATGTCCTGTTCCCCAATGTAGTGCAATCCTGGAGTTGGTAAACATAGGTGTGCTGGTGTGGGAGGCACAGCCCCTCACACTGGAGGGTGTGGGGTGGTGTAGAACTACACATAGTGTGATTAACAACTACTTAACATGTTAACATAAACCGTACAGTATAACAGCACACTAAGCGGTGGCATACCCACAACAATAACCCCAATGTGGGTGTCTGTGGTCACAACAACCACACCCATGTATATATACCAACTTCTGTATCGCAGTACAGCTGTACAGTGGGGAAGAGGGGATTTACACATCCACTACTATTTTTGTTTGAATGTATTTCCACAAGATGATTGCTTTGAAATGTTACCTTTAGCCAGTTAGTTCTCAAACAAATGATCTCCTGGAACATTTATTTTCTGCAAACTGAAGTAGATCCCTTCACATACACACACACTTACTTGGCAACACTGAGAGTAGAACCCCTACCTAGGTACTTATTGCTACTAATGTGTTTGGCTTTAATTGCACACACCACAGAGCTTTTTAGGGAGAGGTGTGTCCCAAATTTCCTGTTAAGTGAAGAACATCACCAGGCCATGTACAATATGGTAATGGGGGATGTATTGGGTGTTAATGAATAATACATAGTATGACATACTGTCATATACACATTGACAAACACATACAGTCATAGATACATTTGACAGACCTGGGTTTAGTAGTGCTAACTACCTTATCAGTGAGTCCATTCTGTTGCAGAGTTTTTGCACACAGCACATGTATCATTGGGCTGGATAGTGTAATCAGTTACCTGTATGGTTGATGGTGACAGCGGTCCTCATACAGTGGACCTTAGGACATGTACTTGGGGTACCATGGTGTAAAGATAGTATACCCAGCACCCAAACCCCACATTGGATATTGTACTTACTGAAACCCATGATAATGCTCTGACATACCCACAATCACATATTGAAAAGGACTGCAATTCAACCCCTTGTCTATCTAATCAGTGGCACTACATGGATATGCATTTATTGCACATGCCACAGGGATAGTAGGGTGAGGGTTTGTCATGGCTCTCCTAATGCCAGCAGCATCACTATCCCTTATAATGTATGGCAAGTTTATTGTATTTGGAGAATGTGGCTTCAGAATGCTGTCTTCCACAAATATGCACACTCACACATACACACACTTGACAGGACTCAGAGGGTAACCCACACCTATCTGTCCATTTGTAGAACAGTGTTATGCTTGTATTGCAAGCTCCAGGTAGCCCACAGGGTGAAGAGTGTACAATGGTACATTTAACATCAATTACAGCAGCAGCCATTTCTCAGTAGGGCAATGGGGGTATAGTTGGTGAGAAGGCCCTCAGAATATTGTCAACTACAAGTTTACAAACACACAGACACTGTTATTCTCAGTAATGCACACTGACACATTTGTCAGTACTGATTCCATACAAGCAGGTGTTCCTAGGTGCATACCAGGCTAATGTCCATGGAGAGATGAAAAGCGTAGGGCATGTGAATACACTGGTATCATGCCACCTGACATTTGTCAGCAGGCCATCTATCAACCGATGGCACTTGAGTGATCCCCAGGGTGACAGTTAAATTCAACATCCACTCATCTGGTATTCTCTTGCAGAGGGCCAGTGAGGTGCTCCAATTGACATGTATGCAACATATATTACATAACATGGCCAGTGTCTGGGTTAGAGACCTGTACCCAAGCATGTTCTGTTGACTGTGGTAGTCTGGTTGAGGTATCCATGGCATGTGGTGCATACAGGGTGGGGTTTCCTAGCTGTGGCATTCATAACACAGCTGGGCAGACATGTCAGTGTCAGTCAATCATAGATTGCCTGTAAGCAGCCAAGATGGATACCTGACATCTGCACATCTGAACAGAGGACAAACAGAAATTAGATAGCCAACAGGTTATGCATTAGGATGAATGTTTTGACAGACAGATGTCTGACACTGATAGGTATGCCATTACTACATGACAGCAGCAATCAATGGCATGTCCTAAACACATAGTAGTCTATAGGTAATATCCACATATCAGATCAATATCCAATAGGAGATGCTTAATAACATACAATTCACACACCAAGAATATGATAGTCAGTACTCAGAGTCCAGCTTTGCAAGCAGGGGTGTACGGTTCCAGTACTGCAATCTTCCATCTACTCTTACTTGGAAAAGCACTGATAAAAGTAGTAATGTAATGATACAATGCATGCAAGTGTCACTGCATATGACCTGGGATACTACCCATGTATGAAACACATACAAAGAGAAAAATTGCGCTACTAGCTATGTATACTCAGGTGTCCCATACAGCATATCCACACCCCTTGCTACTGTAATGATAGCACAAAGAAGCATGTTATGTAAGTGGAATTAAATACACTTATTAAATATGTCATTACCCTGCTATTTTATCAAACTGGAATGTGATCACAGTTTACCAGTGCTGAGCTATGTTTATCAGGTGTAAGCAATGCTTAAATGTAAATCCTAAGCAGATTTGCTTACTGGTAAGTGAAGTCTACATGGTGTAAGCGCCTTTTCATTTAACCATACATTAGCATCGCTTACCGTCGCATAATCCCACGCAAACAGAGTTATAGCTGCTCAAAACTGCCTTAACCACTCTGTATCCAACAGTCCTTGTTCTGCCCAGCAACAAAATAAACAGCACTTGCAGGTCTTGAACCCAAAACCCTTTTAACTATAGTCATAACACTTAACAAGTGAGCCATCTGAGCTGTACAAATGTTTGTTGCTTGTTCAAATATATCACTCAGTACATGTACTGAATATTAGTGAACAACAGCTTTGACTACTTCAATTTACTACTTGTTAGTGAAAATAGTGTTAAAACAGTCATGTTTTTATATCTAAATGTACTCATATCAGATAAATATGGTGGAATACATCTGACAAAGTATATAAAACACTCAGTTTTACACATAAGGATATGGATATATATATATAGAGAGAAATATAGATATGTAGATATATGTATACATGTATACACACACACACACAGACACACACACACACACATATATATATATATATATATATATATATATATATATATATATACATATATATATATATATATATATATATATATATATATACACATGTATGTATATATATATATATATATATATATATATATATATATATATATATATATATATATATGTGTGTGTGTGTGTGTGTGTGTGTGCAACATATGCCCATAACATGTAGTGGAGTCATACCTTAGCACCATAAGTCACAACCTCTTAGTGCAAGGGAACTGATTATGGTACTTGTCCAAAGGGTTATTTCAAGTTGACTGACATCAGCAAGCATTCATGTACACACACACACACACAAACACAGTTTCACAGTTGCCATGTCTGGGATTAGAACTCCTACCTAACTAGTTTTCTTCACTACAGTATTATACACATATCCCAAGCACCATGCAGCTTATAGGGCTAAGACTTGCCTAGAGGATTATTTCAAGGTGACTGACATCAGCAAGAGTGCTAACATAGGCAGTGGAAAGTGCAGTGTGTGTGAATGGGCCATAAACCTTTCCTCTGAAAACACACACACACACACACACACACACACACACACACACACACACACACACACACACACACACACACACACACACACACACACACACCCACACAAACTCAGTCACACACAACTTTACATTTGACAGGACTGGGTATAGAAATGTTAGATGAATACTGACTTGTACTATCATATTACACAGTTATCACAAGCACCACAGACACTATAGAGCTGAGGGCTACCAAAACCAGTGTCTATAGTGATTGACATCAGCACATCATGTGATATTAGCCAATTGGATGCCTGTTGGGTGGGACAGGTCTCATGATGGACATCTCTCTGTCATTGTCTGTCTGTCTCTTCCTCACATCTCTTTGTGTGTGTGTATGTTTGACATAGTGTGTTGGCCTTGGATATGTGTGAGTATTCCTATCTTATGTGTGTGCAAAGCATGAATGGTGTACAATGTGATGTGTGTCCACAGACATCTGTGACTGACAGATGTATAATCCACTGTGTTGTCAGACATGGTTTCATTTCTCTAAGTGTAGGAGCATGCCCAGTATGACCTTCTGTACTGAGTGCATGAATCCATTCCAGGTAGGTTGTACTGCAGTCCAGGATTTGATGTCCTACACCTACAGCCAGCAACCTGTTTTTGCAGGATATCTGTAGGTGGGTTGACAATACGGACAACAGATAATGGGATACTGTAACTATTGTGTCCGTGCTGCTTGTGTTACATGGTTGGTGTTAGCAGAGATAGTCAGACATATGTAGTGTTTTACACTGTGATGTATTATGTCATCAATTACTGACAGATATACTTATTTGCTCACAGTTATTTCCTGGGAAATACACGATGAATGAAGCTGTGTCCAGTATTGTGGTCTGCAGCCTACATATTCTTGCACACTCATGCCATTCTGGAGGGATAGCTGCAGACACTTGCTGATGGGTCAATGTAAATGGTCCAGCACCTTTGTACTATGGTGGCTGAGGATCCCCTTCTTGTACATATATCAGTATAACAGAATGGCCATATCCTGCTGTGGCCATACCTCTCAGCTGTATAGATTCACCCAGGTTACCCAGAGGCAGAGCTCATATATCTGGTCAGTTTCCCTTCACATTGTGGTTTACAGGCAGGTTTGTAGCCACCCATTACTGGGTTTGCAGGCAGGGGTAGTATGGGCACACATCATAGTTTCAGACTCCACACACTCCATGATGTACATGCTTCTACACCCCCCACACTGTTATTCTATCCTCTTTCTAACATTATGTGAGCGATAACTGAGAAGGATCCCTATAGTTGTCCCTTCATCCCAGCTGTATTTGGTCCACAGTTCATGCAGTAGGACATGGTGGGAATGCTACTGGGATTTGTCAACATGGCCTTGCAGTTGTGTTCTGTTGACTGTGTTATGTTGTTAGTTGGGATCCCATGAGATAACATATATTGACACTATGGGTGAGGCACAAGCCTTTGATAGAGGACTGTAGGCCATTTGGTAGTGATGCAGGCCATCTATAGCAGGTCAGTGCATTCTGTCACTCCTACATTCCAAGGCTACGAGCCACTGGATTCCCCTGGGGTGACAGGGTAAGTGTGCGAGGTGTTAATGGCAATAGTTCCTGTCCATATTAATCCATTTGTCTAGATGTTGGCAGGGTGCTGCTTACAGATAGTGACACACCTGCATGGGATACCTCTACATTCTGTGGGTATTCCCATACAGAAATGGGAGTCATTCTGTACTCATTCCCAACAGCAAGGATATGACCTGTGATAAACCTGAGGCTGATGGTGGAGTGAGCTGAGTGCATGTGTGATATGATAGCTTCTTGCACCTGACTCACAGATATACCTGGGACATTCCCCTTATGATGCCTTGTGCGGGGACATAGGCAGTCTCTCATTACTTAATAACTGTGCCTTTTGTGGTCTGCCACTGATTGGCCAGGCTACATCAGTATTCGGTACTACACAGACTAATGTGTGTTAACCTGTATGTGCAATTCCAAAGGTGTGTGCCGTTGAGAGTTACATTTTATGTACTCTGTCTAGGGTACTTCCACCTGTGTACTGCGTGTATGTCTGGGCTCACATTCATGGCATGTCCATCTTTCAGATGGTGACATATATTGACATCTGGACAGTGAGTTTGGACGACTGCTAACATGGATATTGCTGAGAAGAATTGTGTTTGGCACTGCAGTGATGGAACATGGCCCTGTCATCAACAGTACTGGCCATAGGCCACCGAGACACAACCCACCATGCCTACATGCTGACCACATCCAGACAATATTGAACACACAACAACCTAACAAATGGACCCCTGCATATTGTACACATGCAACAATCTATCCTGTAGATTGGGCCAGCTCAGGTAATCTGTGCTCCACTGTTATTAAACTCACATGTATGTTACTGCATTTCTACATAGGATTATGGGAGGGGGGCACACCTGACACCTTTAAACATTTGCTATGACTGTACTGGTATTTCAGGTATTCCGTTGGCTTCCATTTCATTTTGTATCCTGACCTATCATGCAGACTGGAAGCATATTAGTAGAGTACAGATCTTAGGTTTTATTGACCTACATTTCAGTTTCAGACTTCTTACCCTTCAGAACTAACATACAACTGCCAGACCTGTTGTAATCTGTCTGTGTAGGTCTGGAGGGGGGGGGGTTGTTCACTATTGCCATCAATTGGAGGCCTTAGCCAGGCCTTTCTTTATGGTCATCTACACCATATGTACTGCAGTGGGATTTGTCACCTTGTCTAGTACTGCCTAGTATGTTGACACCAGTATTTGTTATGGATTTCATGCTGCCCATATAGGTGTCCACTGTCTGCTGCCATTCCTTTCAACCACCCAATTCCCTTGCGTGCTCACATCCATACCATAGATACAACTATCAGAACATACATCTCCTTTCAGCAATTGATAGGACGAGTGACTTAACTTGTGGCTGTGCCTGTATTGAGGATGGTGCTGGAGGGCTGACTATGTCAGATGCACATAGTACACTCATTATACATAGTAAAGCACAGGTAGTGTCATGTTTGGCATCCCTTTTACTGTATGGGTGAGTCAGAGAGAGGTGTCATTCCCTGGGTCCCTACCGTGTCAGTGTATGTGCTATGCATTGCCTCTTTGCCAAAGCCTGGGCATGCTGGGCATGCCTTCTTCTGCCTACATGGGCAGCTCAGGTTGTTCCTCCTTCAAGTCCCTTTGTGCCTGTGATGGCCTTGGCAATGGAGGGGGGCTGTGTGACCTTGCCTTGTGCTATTTCTGCTGCAGCTGTTTCTATAGGATTATATTGTATAGCTTGGCACATATTATGAACATTTGTGTACATACAGCTGGAGAATACTGCAAAACTCCAACTGATATGTCCAGGCAGTGGAACCGTGACTTGAGCATACGAAACACAAATTTTATTATGATTCTGGTTTGTGCAAGTGCCTCATTATGGAGTTCTTGAGTGTGTGCATTGTGTGATGGGTGTCATCAGCCACAGCTCCAGTGTGTAACTAGCATCCCCCACTAGGTGACCATATGGGATGTCCCCACTGGCAAATAACTGGTACAGTTTTGTCATATGCCAGATGTGGGAGTTGTGATAGTTTCCAGGGCTGCCAGCACACACATTCATGATAATGCCCTGGGCATCGCACAAGACCTGGCAGTTGATGGAGAGGAATCCTTGCAATTTATGTAGACCCTACCCCACTCACCGGTTGGTGCTTTGATGTGTATGTGCATGCAGTCCGTAGTCACACTACCTCAGGGTATTCTGCTATTTGGTGGAAGAGACACATATTACTGGTCAATGCCTCACAGGTGTTGAGGAAATATATGTGCTCACCGGCATGTGCTGACATGGCATCCAGGAACTGGTGGAGTACCCTGGATGCTGATGGCTGTGAGATCCCCATGATATCCCCAGTTGCCCTTTGGAAGGTACCAGTGGCTAGTATTATTAAGCCTACACATACTTTGGCATCCACTGGGATGGGCTCCGCTCTGTTGGTTCTGTGTGTGAGGCGTGGCCAGCACAGCTCAATAATTTGCTGTAGAATGTCCCTTTCCACCCTATAGCGCTCCACTATCTCCAGCTTATGTAGCTCCTGGTAGGTTACTGTGGGTCTTACAGTCTTCTCCTTTTCCTCACTGTGGGTTGGTCATCAGCATTCACATCCTCAGCACTCTCAGCTTCTTGCACATACCGATGTATGAGAGCAACAGCAGCCCCTAACATTTCGTTAGTTTTGTGTGGTAAAATTTCCCCATCTGTGTACACCGGTGGTATATAGTTTGTGGGGAAAAAAAGTAGACTGGAAGGTATTTGCATAGTTTTTAATAGTTTGCTAGGCTGTTCCATGTCAAATTGGCTGATTCTGATACATTTCACCTGCCAGCTATGCTAGTTCTCCTTGATTGCCTTCCTACTGCTGTTTTCCCTTCCCATTGCCTTCCAATTTAAGCCCCAAGGCACGGCACACATACCCAGTCCTCAGATGTGAACAGAGCTGCTATTTCCTGTTTTTTTTTTTTTTTTTAAACACGGTGCACACACCCATTTAGGTAATGTAAACACTGCTAGGCAGCCTCAGACACACACCCTTCCTTAGCTGTGCTTAGCTAAGGGCAATCACAGGCCACAGAGCTTTAATAAGCTTACAGCATGCATGACACTCCCCCTTATGAGGTTATCTACCTCTTATACTTATACAATGGTGTTGCTGCACCTACATGGTTGGTGGCAAGCTAACACTGAGAGGAAATCGTGATTCAGTATCCGTCCCCTCATTTGCATAAAACAGAATGCTAATTCATACTTACCACACTCACAATGAGCCTTCCCCCTTATCAATCACTATTCCCTGGTATTGTTGTCTTACGCATGACATTGATTATCATGACAAAATGCTGATTTGGGTTTAAAAGCTTATTTGCAACTTTTTTTCTTATTTTTGGGCCAATACCATTTGCCCTATCCTTAAACGGCTGAAATCGGCCAAAAAAATAAAAGTTATTTTTTATAATTTTGCAACTGTTTGGTCATTGGCATGCCTACTACATTGAATGTATGCTTTCTTTGGAGCTGTCATGCCTCCGTTTTGTTATTTGCAGAAATATATTTGGTTAGTAACCGAATACATTTCTGCAGGTTACACTATTCCTGCACGGACACCTGCCTGCTTCCTGGATCACTAATTCACCTCATCTGCATGGTTTAACCAGTAAATGGGGTAACTAGCATATAGCAGTGGTGTCCTTGCAGGAATAGTGTAGAAGCGCTCGTGCACATCAAGGGAGCTCGTTCCTAGATCTCTCTTCAGCCATATTGCGTTCAGCAGCTCTTGCACTATTCCTGTACTCTGTGCAGAGCTTGCTGAATCTGGAGGTTAATGTCATACAACAGATTGAAAGTCACTTGTTTTTTGAAGTATTAAGGACATTCAGAAATAGTGCTTATTTTCATAATTAATAGCAAATAACAAGAATATTTCCAGTATAGTGTGATATAAATGAAACTGACAGTGAGTTATCCTGTCTCTCATAATGGTGTTTTATGCCATGCACCTCAATAACATGTAGATCTCTCTCAGTTTTGAAAATATAAACATACATTTGAAAATATGAATAAGTGGCAAACAAAGATAAATTTTTCCACTGCAGCACATCCTAGACTAAAAATCTTTTTGCCAATTTGTTAATAACTGTTTGCCCTTTCCAATACTACCTATTATTAGCTAGTATGTCACTTGGTTAAAGAAGCCAAGCCAAAAAGGTTTTGGATGCCATAAGCGGTATTGGTGTCAACTGAAAGTATGCAAAAAAAAGCGTTTTAGGCTTATGATCCAGAATACCTGATACTCACCAAAACTTGATCCTCTAACAGAGTATATGAATTCATGACTGTCAAGTAACCTGACAGGTGGCATCCATAACTTCTCCAAGCTAAGAAATTGTTCCCAAAACTGCACTGGTCAAGCTACCTGCATTGACTGTGATCTTAGTAAAATCTAAATTCTGGCTCTATATTTGTATGTGAGCTTTGATAAACCTCAACAGTTATAAAATAAGTTATAAAAATATTGTCACCAATGCACAATGCTTCCCTGTCTCAAATTAATTATCTTTGGCAGTACTTCATCTAATGTGCTTGCTGGTACCATTTGACAAAAATTCTGGCACGTAGGTTTTCAAGATAGATATGAAATCAATCAATTCTGGTGGTTCTCCTTTCACTTTGTCAGTAGTACTAATCTTGCATTAGGTATAGGTAGATAAATGATGACAATATTTTGGATACGTTTGTATGTTGTTGTTGTTTGTCTTTTGGCTTTTCCCAGTTAGGGGTCGCTACAGTGGAACTCCGGTCTGCTAATGATCGGTAGTAGATTTTCATGAACACCGAGGTGCCAGCTTGACATCCAACCATCAACGGAGGCATGCCCTTACGTACATCTTTCAAATGCCAGCCAACCATAGGGAAGACATGCAGACTCCACACAGAAGGCACTCCCCACACTCCAGCCGAGAATCGAATGGGAGAACCTCTTGTTGTGAGGCAACAATGTTACCGCTGCACCACTGTGGCAGTACGTTTGTATAATTGCAGTAAAAACTTTGTTGTGATCTTCTAACCCCATTTATAGAATTCTGTTTGGAACGCATCAGGCTGAGCTATGTTTCAGAGGTTTAAATAGTTTATGCTTTATTTCTGAGGCAATTTACTTTTATTTTATGCTTAACCTAAGTGTACCTCTCCTCTGTTACTGTTCTTCAATACTTTCTACTGGTATATTTGGCCTTTCTTTCTTCTTCTTCTTTCAGCTTTTCCCAGTTAGGGGTTGCCACAGCAGATCATCTGTCTGCTCATGATTGGCAGCAGAGTTTTACAGTGTCGAGTTGCCAGCCTGGCACCCAACCTTCCACAGAAAGCACACACATGCACCCACTCACACCTAAGGCCAATTTAGAGTGTCAAATCCACCTATTTCATGTCTTTGGGATGTGGGAGGAAACCAGAGCACCCAGGGGAAACCCACGCGACCACAGGGAAGACATGCAGACTCTGCACAGAAAGCACCTGAGCCAAGAATTGAACCAGAGAACTTGCTGTGAGGCAGCAACGCTAACCGCTGCACTACCGTGGCCACCCCATTTGCCCTTTCTTTCTATACATGCCTTAATTCTTGATATATCATGGTATAATTCTTTAAATTCTTCATTAATGTTCATGTCCGTACACGATGTTGCCTTTACTATTCCTGATCTCTTTTACTTTGCTTTCTTTCTTTGAAACACCACACTATAACAAACCTCAAAATGTTATGGCAATGATGACAATAGAAACAAAGTAGAATGTGGACATTATAGAGGAATCAATTACAACGATAGCATCAAGAAAATCCAATTCCATCATGCATTTTAAAATCCTTAAAGGCAAGTAGCTCTACTGTATATTAAATTTTAAGCAAGGATCAGATTTTTAATGTAATTAATCTGAATGTTGAAGCAGTAAGAGCTTGTAGTTTGGGACTAATTTTCACTGTGAATGGAAGTGTTTTATTACTGAATTAATAAAGGTGAAAATGGTACAAAAAAGACTGAGGAAAAATACTGCAATACAAATAAAATAATAATACATCATTGCCTTTACTGGACTATAAATTAGTTAACTTACTGTATTTTACATAAAATAGATGAAACAGTTTAATGTGTTATTTTATTTAATTTTGTATTATTATTATTATTATTATTATTATTATTATTATTATTATTATTATTATTAATTTATTTATTTATTTATGTATTTATTTATTGACTTTTAGTGACCAGGAAAGTCCGATTGGTTCACAGACCCCTTTTCAGTAAAGGCCTGGGTAGAAAAGCTCCACAATGCAAAGTTTAAGTAATGAAAAGTTTAAGCAGACCTAATCAAAAGTATTGAACATTATACATTGGTGTCACATCGTCTGAGATATAATAATTTACAGTAAGATGTTATCCATTCACAGCTACTGAAACATAAATGACAATTCTGAGAGATGGATAGATATAATTGTGTTTAGAAAATAGGTATTGTTAGATCTTTCATTGGATCAGACTTAAGGGTAGTAGAAATGTAGATATGGGTAATGGGCTGGTAGAGAGAGGGGGAGTGATAGAATGAAGGTTGTAGATTAAGACAGAAGAAAGGTGAGTTAATGGTATAAGTGTATTGGTATGATTTATCCAGGTCAGTAGTGAGGTCAGAAAAAGATTAGGGGAAGAGGATTTTGAGGTGGTACAGAGGCTGAGAGTAGTGCTTGTAAGTTTACAAGGTAATGTTTAAATAGAGGACCAGTCAGTATATTTTATTGACTGGGATAACAGGATTACTTCTGAGAAGGGCAGAAAACAGTTAAGAGGAATGGAAGGAGGCTGGAGATAATTATGGAAATTATAGTACATATGTTTGGGAGAAAGGACATATGTGACTTTTGAGAAAGTGTTTTTTCAATGTTAGTTTGAAAGTTTTGAGGGATTCAATGATACAAAGTTTAGATGGCAAAGCATTCCATAATTTAGCAATAACGTGAGAGTAGGTACTTTATTATTATTATTACTTGAATTAACATTGTAACCCGCAGTTCACCTGCCATTCTTGACTTCTCTTAAATATCTGCAATGCAAATTACTTAAAATGCTATATTTCTAAAATTATACTAAAAAACTAAGTAGACACTCTGCAGGATTCAATAAACTCCATATAGGTTCCGTGCAGAGTCAACACAGAGTGTATTCGTGTACACAATACTGTGCATTGCGTAGCATCACACAATCTCACGCCATGAATATTAGTGACGTGTGGCGCATGTAGGGAAGGTTTCACTGCTCACCCTGTTGTTAATGGCCACACAATATGTATACTGAATGTGGATCATTCCAGGACAAAGGCCAAGCATGCATTTTCTGAAATATATGAGGTATGAAGCAGAAATGTATATGTCATTATATACTGATTACAATCTTCAGTGATTTCACAATAAACCACCCATTTTACATGGAACAGGTCAAATGCATGATGTAAATATATGGACATTCTGCAAAACTGTGGAGAGTCCGCCTTTTGTGTTTTAATTAATTTTGTTATCTTTATTTATTTATTTATTTATTTATTTATTTATTTATTTTATTGTGAATGTTGGCGAGATGTGACGCTTGGCATAAACATGTTTGGCTATGCTCAGCTGATTTGTGTAGACTGCAGCAGTATACAAGCTGGAGGAATGGACCACCCAGGTTGTAGACAGGACCCAGACAACCACACATATGAACCAGATGCATTCAATTAATAATATTGTGCATCTCACAACCATGGTAAGTGGCTATGTGCTAAGATTAACAGCGAGAACCTTAGAATAACTACAAGGATAGGAAATATCATTGCATTAATCCTGTGGCAGCAGGTGTTAAATATAGGGGTGGAGTACAAATTGCACAGGGTTCAAATACAGGCTGTGCAACTTGTGTTTTACTGCTTTGAAATTGCAGGTTATAGCAATAAAGTGCAAGATACACAACTGTTTTTCAACCTTCTTGTAATAGCTGCAAGTGTAGGAGAACCATATATATGGTAAATTTGACTAGCCCATTTACACAAGTGCCTCCATACCTAATAAGCTAGAAATTGCATTGTTCACTACTGTTGTGCATCGTTTATTATTGTGCACCCTCACTTATTGTGTTTGAGGGAAATTTTTTATTTGTTTTTTTAGGAGAAGAGAGGAATGTTGAAGAAGGGCTGTAGGAATGTCTGGGTGAGGTAAGTTGGGCAGGTGAGGAAGCAATTGCAGACTGACAAGACAAACAAAACAAGAGACAGTGGAGGTGAAGCACACAAGAGGTGGAAGCAATTGCAGACTGACAAGACAAACAAAACAAGAGACAGTGGAGGTGAAGCACACAAGAGGTGGAAGCAATTGCAGACTGACAAGACAAACAAAACAAGAGACAGTAGAGGTGAAGCACACAAGAGGTGTGAACACCATGGTTGGGGTGAGGGTGGGGGTATCACAAACTCATGGACATCAAGTTGGGTGACAGCAAGAATCAAGTCCTCACCCACTGGACTGTCATCACAGTGACCTCATTGCACCAATGGCTGCAGTGTCTGATATCTTTATCTCCTTGCGTTATTTAATACAATGATGGAGAGCAGTGTCTCCAGCCAGTATAGTTGTGCAACAACAGTGTGGTGCACAATTCTATGCACCATCCCTGGCAGTTCCTGTCGGGTGATAAATTCACCCTTTCCCACCACTGCACCTGGAGGGAGCCACAGGCCTGTCCTCTAGGGCAGGACTACCTTTGGGGCCAGGTAGTGCAGGGGTGGCGGAAGGGGTGCTACCAGGTATTGCACCAGATGTGCTGGGCAGTGCTGCTGTAGTCGGTGGAGTGGGGGCAGGTGGATCCCATGGGACAGTCCTACCCTGCTGTGCTATTGAAAAAACAAAATATAAAAAAATTAACCCCCCCAAAAATAACAACACCTCCCCCCCAAAAAAAAGAAAGAAAAAGAGAAAAAAAGTTAGGGGTATTAGAGAAAAAAGGGAAAATATTAGTAACTTCATATGTGATATACAAAGCATTGATACAATTATTTTACTTTATTCTGTTACCTTTACTTTTAACACTACAAACAGCTACAAACACCTAACAAATACCTTTGTTTACTGTTCAGACTAGCCAGCTTCTAGCAGATGCACATTATACTACAGATTGCAGTAAGTAATCTTTGCTGTGTGCATTCATTGCACATATGCATGGTCTAAATATACTGATTACAGTTTATACCACGTTTGTGGTGACACTGCTTTACAGCTCTGAAGTTACATTGCAATATTGATGAAACTTCAACATATTTAATATATTATATATATTTCATATATTTGTGATGTCTGGATTTTGAAGGCAAAACCTATGATTACTTTGTAATAATGAACTGTTGTTTTGCTCTCCAGAGTAATGCATTCATACTTCCCTATTACAGTTAAGATATTAATGCTCAATTTGATACAACTGTATAAGTAAGAAACAATGCATTGTAACCTTTATTGCTAAAATAACTCCACTGTTGGGATCCGTACATACCACATGCATCTCGCATCCATGCCAGTCTAGCGGCATGGTTTCGCACATTCAGTGCCCGGTCTGTGACAGCAGCAGAAAAAACAGAACACAGCAGAATACCATTAAGCATACCAATCCTGACTATATCTAGCTTTTAACTCTGACTAGTAGTATCTATATGTGATACTTACACATGTGGGGTGCCCGCAGTCCTACATCAATCAATCCAACAGTCAGGAGTATCCCTCTTCCTCATAGTGATGTATCTGTAGTGGTTACTACATTGTTCACCAGTGTGGGGGATATCGGTAGCACTGGTCAGAACCCAGGAAAGACTATTCCATGCCTCTGCCTTGTACTCCAAGCCACAATACTCCCTCTGCAACAGGCTGGGCCCATGTTCATTGACTAGAAGTCCAACAAACACTTTGGACTGATGGACACCCCATCTTCAGCATAGAATCTCAAAAACTGTACAAGAATGCCAGCCATGCCTATCACAGCTCAAGACCAATGCAGAATTATGTTTTCCCACCAGTTGTAGGTATTGAGCTTACTAGGATTGGACACTTTCTGGATTTGCAACATTCGAAAGTGCTGTGCATTGCTTACCTTTGAGCAAATACATTGAGTGGCAGTGTGCACTGCCGGGAAATGTGTTTGTGTGATGGCTAATAGTATTAATTGAATGCATCCGGCGTATGTGTGTGGCTGTCTTGGTCTTGTCTGCTACATGGGTGGCCCATTGGTCTTATTTAAAATAAAAGTAGCTTCACGAACCTCCAGGCTGAATGAAAACTTTAATACAGAATGTTAGTGCTTTCAGGTTACACCCTTCTTCAGACATATTACAATGAATCAAACAAACCATTTTAATACAAGATTAAAATGCAGCTAACCAATAATATCACTCTCTAATAAATTGGTCCCCACCTCTTAAGAACAGGTTTTAAGGGTACAACTGCATTAAGACCTGGGCTTCTAACAGCACTTAGTCTAATTATCCATTGTATCTCACAGTTCTCAGTTTGATTCACTAAATCCCCGACTCTAATGTTTCCCTTTACTACTTGCAAAACCATAAAGGTAAAACAATGCCCTGGATGTGTACTAATATGTTGATAAAGTGCATTTTGTGCATTGCATAAATGTATGGCTGATACATGTTTCAATATCCTCTCTTTAACTTGCAATTTGTTTTTCCTATGTAAAACAAATTACAGGATTGACACTGAGCCAGATGTATTACATTCATAATATTACAATCAGCAAACAACTGTGATTTAAAAACCCTGTGATCCACAGGGTGTACAAATTCCTGAAGCCTAGATATCAAAGGGCAGGCTTTGCAGTGTAGGGATGGGAAAGTCCCTGTTCTTCTTGAAATCTTAACCTTGTCCTGCCTACAAATGTCCCTGTCACATAAAGATTGTTTTAAATGCACATAATGCACTTTATAAACATATTAGTACACATCCAGAGCAATGTTTTACCTTTATGGTTTTGCAAGTAGTAAAGGGAAACATTAGAGGGGGAGATTTAGTGAATCAAACTGAGTACTGTGAGGTACAATGGATAATTAGATTAGATGCTGATAGAAGCCCTGGTCTTAGTGCAGTTGTACCCTTAAAACATGTTCTTAAGAGGCAGAGACCAGTTTATTAGAGTATGATATTCATTGGTTAATTGCATTTTAATGTTGTATTTAAAGGATTTGTTTGACTTATTGTAATATGTCTAAAGAAGGGTGTAACCTGAAAGCACCATCATTCTATATTATAGTTTTCATTCAGCCTGCTGGTTCATGCAGCTGCTTTTATTTTATTCTGTGACTTTTTTGCTTTTTAGACCTTTGGTGCCTTTCCTTTTTTTTTTGGATTGGTCTGATTTGTGCACTGGTGCCAACTATATGCAAATGAAATGCACATAGCCAAAGCCATTTGTGCTAAGCGGCACATCGGGCAAAAAGCACCCCCTCAAAAAAATAAAATAAAAATATGGAGAATTAGTTGAAATGCGGAAATTCAATCTAGGACATACATAGTAGCAACTGTTACTACACATGACATATGACTACATAGGTCAGGATCCTGACTCTCACTGCAATGAACTGTCACAAAACAGGAGGGGGGATTTATATATCTTTGCCCCACAAACAGCTTTGCAGCAAATACATGATGTAATTCCTCACCCAACCAAGTGCCACTGAATGTACACTGATATCAAGGCATGACCTGATATTTGTAAATGTATTATATGCAATATATTTGGATGTAGTGCATTTACTGATCATACAACCTGCTATGATTATTCCTCGCAAATATACAGCTGTGTCCTACCTTTCTGTGTTTCTTGGTCATTCATCAGTTATCTGATGAGTACTCAGTGACATGCAGTGTATAAGACAGTCTTTATCATTTACCTTAAAATGTGTGAGAATATTCAATGGAAAACAATATGATATACAGTTGCTATCAAATTAATGGAAGTTTGAATGCCACAAACAAGCATAGGCTACTGTTTGGGGATCGGGGAGCAAAGGTGGGTTCCTGTCATGGAACATGCAAGGGTATAATGTTCTTTCAAGGGGGTGGACCTAGGTTGAGATACTTTTATGGCACAAACAAGGAAGGTTATGTTGTTCTTGTAACTTTCCTTGGTTTGCATCCTTCAGGTTTGATCTTGTGAGGGTGGTGAAGCCAGAAACCGCCATTTGTCTCATTGCTTTCAAATGTATCTGTTATGATTTCCCATTTCAGAAGTATGTTGCTAAACTGGGGGCATGCAGTGATCATCATTACTTTGGGGAGGTATCAATGTGTGAATCTTTGAGGCCTGAGGCTTACTACTTGCTACTGAACACATACAAGTCATATAAGTCTCTGTTGTCACATGTGACATTAATTTCTGTACAAAGATCACACATTGTAGTTGCTTACTGTACCAAATGGTGAAATACAAGGACATGTCATAATATCAAAAGTAAGGGAAACAATATGAGCCAAAAAAATTACAAGCAAGGTTATTTAACAAATAATATAAAAGAAAAATATTATAAAAAAAAAAAATTTTTTTTTTTTTTATCATTATACAATACAGTACATGTTCAGGACTTACCTTGTAAATGCAGCAGTTGACACAGTGTTAGTTCAGGACTGACTGTGATGCAAGCAGTACACAGCCAATACATGGGGAGGTAAAGGCTGTGGCTCTGAGTTGGGGCCATCAGAGGTCACATGGTTCCTGTATTGTGTCCTTCTCCACTTTGTATCACTCTACAATGTCCATATCAGGTATGTTGTGATAAGTTAAATGTGGCCTGAAAACTCTTCTCTGTCTCAGCATGGGCTTATTGGCAACTACAGCAGCATTACATGCAGCCTGTAGCACATACAAGTGGAGTTAAGTAGTAGCAGCAGCTCCTAACATTCTGTCTATGTAGAATTTCTGTGTCTGTACTCCTCTACTTTTGAAATTCACAGGAAAAAACAGCATGGAGTCTAAACAGTTGCTTTATAGCTTTGTAGATAGCTCCACCAGATTGGTTAATTAGTATGCAGTTCAGCTGCTTATGCTGTAATTAGCATCTCTGAAACACAGCCTAGACAAATGCAGTCCATTAATAATCTACTCCATTATAAAATGGCAAATGTGTAGTCAGCCATTCAGATTGTGAGGATGCTTGTTACATGTTCAGCAAAGCAAACTATTTTCCAAGATATCTTTACAGAGGAGTATTGGACTCCAGCAGGTTTGCTGTCATTTTGTACCTGCATAATGCATATGCTGGAATATACTAATGAATAATGTGAAGCAAAGCCTTTTACACCGTTGTCTCTATGCATTAGTTAGAAGTGTACTAATCACATGGCCATGTTTGTCAAGGCACTTCAGAGGTACAAATGCTTGACAATACATAGGTTCATAGAATGATACTAGGCTATTGGCCCGGAGGCTATTATAAGCCTAGCCAAGAATTTCACCCATGTTCTCTCAAAGTCAGCATGTTTCCCCTATCCAGCAGGGACACAGGTGAGATCATAGGGGTATATTTTCTGTTTCCCATCCAGTCATCCAGGTTCCTCTGAAAGAGGACTAGAAAGGTACTCTGCTTGACACAGAGATGGAGACTATTACACAGATGGGGGAGTCTTTGGGACACAAATCTATCCTGCCAACAAGTTTTATTAATGTCACAGACCAAGTGAAAATAGTAAACTATGTGATACACATGTACAGATGCTTCAAGGACAGGACCTTTGAATGCATATTTAGCATTTCCATTGTGTTTTATTAGCAAAATGATCCATGTGTCTGTTCTTTTGTGGGTGGTAGAAGCAAAGGGAAGTTACTGTTTTGTCACAAACTAGAATAGATTGCTCTTTTGGGGGGGTGGCACTGTTGAGTTACTGCTATGACACATACAAGGGTATATTGCCCTTGTTACTCTCCTTGTTTTGCATCCTGCCTGCTATTAGTATTTCACATATGTTGTATGTGGTGTTTTTCCAGTGGGCACTACTGACTGCCTACCTTAACTGTTTTATCTGGCAACAGTTACTTTGTAATTAAGTGATAATTATGTGCATTATCATTCTGTTGTGTTTTAGGACTGAAAATGTCATTGAGGTGCAGACAGCAGACACCCCCCTTCAGTGAGACAGAAAACACAATAATAGTAGATGTGTTGTGTCAACATGGTACTTTCTTTCTTGGAAGGAGTCATCCCAATTTGCCAGAGAGGCTGAGAATATGGCAGCAAGTCACTGATAACATAAATGCCATGGAAAGCTATGGACGTACTTATGAGCAGGTGTGCCACAGGGCCATTCACATGCTCATATCTGCATGGAGTCGGGCAGCTGATGTTGCCCAAGACCAGAGATTCACCTGAGGTGGGCCTGCTGCTGAACCACCTCTCACCCCCCAATGAATAATTCCTGGTGAAATTCTGACACAGGACAACTCACAGCAGAGTAGAGGGTGTTGACATTGAGCAGGGAAGTGTGGCTACTGTAGCTTTAGTGCCTGTTGAGTCTGGCTATAGACAAAGTGTTGGAAAGGTGCCATGCAGGAGGGTTGATAGGAGTGTTCGTAGGGGTCCTGCTGTTCCTCCTCCACCTGGTGCAGGTGTCTCTTTCATGTCACTCAATGTATGTTTAGTGACATCATGGAGGCACATTCAGAAAGGCACTCCAGGCAAATTCTCAGGGTTGTGGATGCGGCACTACCTGACATGCATGAATGCCTCCACCATGTCATAGATTCCTTGGATTGTATGAATTACAAGTTTGAACAAGGGTGTCTGTGATGGACCTCAATGTGTCTGTTATGGAATAACCAGTGTCTGTAATGGAACATCTGCTGGGATGGAATGGCATCCTCTTGGGCATAGGTCAGCCACAACAACTGCTGAGATCCAACATGGCTATTCCTGATCACACTGCAGTAGTGGCAGTACTTCTACTGGTCCATCAGGGAGTGTGCTGTTCACACCCAGATGTGGCAGGCCATGGGTCATGGTCATGTGCATTAAGTGAAAGGAACATGTCCGGCAGATATCGGTCATGCTCAAGTAGCAGCGCTCCATCTGACCTTGGGTGTGGAGGTGTCAGTACAACTCCTGGCAAAGCCAGTTCCCATGGTCAGGGGCAACAATGATGAACTGCCACCTCTACTATGCATGACTCACACCTGTCCAACATACCAAGATGTAGAGCTAGCACTGAGCTTGGTTGTGCTCATGCAGACTCTCACACACCACTTTTACATGGAAGACCCCTCCAGACACACACACAGCCTGACTATTTCACTTTCTCCCTCACACACATTCACTGACCTTTTTTGTCAGCCTAGGCCTCTTGCCCCCCCCCCCCCCCCCAGCATCCTGTGCAAGTGATGATAATTGTGCCATATCCCTGTGTTCTCTCTTTTGGATTCAGGGATACAAAAGCGTTGTTTCTGATGCACAGGGTGCATACCTACATTAGTGCCTAGTGTATCTGCATATGCATTGTTGAACTGATAATTGTACAGTTATGTTTGCCTTGCCAAATGATGCAGTGGATAGCATCATAATGTCAGTACTTTCTAGTGTATTCTCTTGTAATGGTTGTGA
Organism: Protopterus annectens; assembly: GCF_019279795.1. Lineage (NCBI taxonomy): Eukaryota > Metazoa > Chordata > Ceratodontiformes > Protopteridae > Protopterus > Protopterus annectens. Next base: position 119,794,934 of record NC_056732.1, read on the forward strand.
ATCAGGAACTGCAATGTGTGTCATTACTTCATAACCTTTCTCTTTAATCTTTTCCAGTACATATGTATGGTGCATCTCATAAGACAGTTCATCACGTGCAGATCCCAGGATTGTATGATGGCACTGTAGCCAAACTCATCAGAACAGCAATACAGCATAATGCTGTCTTTTGCAGGAACCTCATCAGACACATGCAGCAGCTGGGCAGACCACAGAGCATTCTTATCACAATAACACAGGGCCAGCTAATGATGACATGATGTATGTGGGTAGATTAACAGACATATCTCTGTCTTCTGTTTGGTAATGCATTACAGTGCAACTGTGATTCTAAGCCTATTACATTTGGTTTAAGCACTTGGATTTCAGGCCAGTTGTCTTACATTACGAAGGTCTGTAGTCTACACTGATGGGAGGAGAGGATAGCATCTGCCCTTCTGAGCTGGGAATTGCTAGTTGAATGCTCATTGTGGCTGTTGTTCTAAGTCTCTTTGTTATAGTTTAAATATTTGGCTCCAAACCAGTTATTTTACATTAGGAAGGTTTGTGTAGACTCTTGTGGCTGGTAGAATAGCCTACACCCTTCTAAGCTTGTTATTCTGAAAATGTCTTAGTTCTGGTTTAAGCACTAGTGTTCTAGACCACTTACTTCACACTAGGAAGGTTTGTTGTCTCCACCCTTGTTGGAGTGTTCTACTGGATTGCCACTTTATTTAAAATGTTGTGATTACGATTTTCTGCACTTTGGATTTCTAGGTAGGACTTCTGGATTTTGTAGCATAGGCTCAATTCTGGCTAGCTGAATCTAGACTGCTTGGTATCATTGCAGCACTAAAACCAGCCCTCTTACTTTAAGAAGGCCCACCCTGCACCCCTGTGACAGAACTCTGACTTCAGGATTGCTGGAATAAGACTCACTGTTGGCCTTTCCCTTGTTTTACTTGCTTAAAGTAGTTTTCTCTTGCATTCCAGTTTTGTGTTTTGAGGTGATTTCACTCAGTTTACCATATTTGCTCAGAGCTTCCACTGCTGCCCTACGAGCAACTCAGGAGTGCATTGTGAAACATTGATGCATATGTGTAACCCTAGCCCTCCACAGACTGGACACATTTTGTTAGTCTTACATCAAAATCTGGTCCATGTAGTTACTGCAGTTGGATGGACAGTTTTGCACCATGTCTCCTAGCAGCCTGATGTACATGGGCATCCTGAGGTAACACAGCAATTGCCTCATGTATACTGACAACCAATTACTGCTAAACCAAACTAATACAACATGTGAGAGCTATATCTATACTTTGAATTTGGAATTGATCCTTTCACATATCAACAAACCAGATATCAGACATGTTATTTTTATCAGCACACACATTTCACCTGTTGCACATAAGCTCACAACACATAAACCCACATACATGGTAGTGTTTTCTAGAAACCTAACTAATGACTGGAGACCTCCCAGGGTCAAACCTACTGCACGCAGTGAAGACCCAACAGAATCCACTGCACATGATAATACACACACCAGTGCCTCAGCCAATAATCACCTCAGGCAAAACACTTCACAACCAAATATCTTGCTTATAAGCAACTCCATAGTGAGACATACAGATGTCCCCCTGACCAGGCTGGACAAGGAGAAGGTCACAGTCAGCTGTCTGACAGGTGCCAGGATCCATCAGATCACACACACACTCAAGTCTCACAACAACAAGTACTATTATGACTCTGTCATAGTCCATGTTGCAGTGAATGACTGGAGATGTACCTCACTGTACTATATGAAGGTGCTTGCCTCCCCCATAGTGGCTTTTTTAAGCAATGTCAGAAGTAAAGTCCCAACATAAAAGAATCCGCTACAGATGAACTGAATGTTATGCTGCTTAATGCAAGGAGTGTAAATCAGAAACCACACTCACTGGAAGAACTCCTTACCTTGGAAGATGCCTATGTCTGTGCAGTCACAAAGACATGGTTCAAGGTCACAGAGATCACCCTGGCCATGCAGGAGTACAATGCCTTCCACATGTTCACACATTAAAGTGAGCATGAAATAAATAAACTTGGAGGTGTATACATCTTCATTAAAGACAAATATACTTCAAGACTGGTCAGAGTACAACTCTGTAGCACTACTCCAAGCCCAACTAACTGTATGTAAACCACGTTCCGTATAATTGATAGCTCCAGGTCCCCCACTCTGAACCACAAGAACCACGCTGCCTACTTAGACCTAATTGAGTCATTCACTAGACAGCCAAACACCTTGGTCATGTGTGATTTCAACTATCCTTTCATCAATTTGGAGACATATTTATGCACAAACATACTCACCTTAAGGTTCCTGGACTTTGTTAATACACATGCTGGTTAACAGATAGATTTAGTACTGAAAATCATAGTAGCTCTCTGCACTAACCCATGTGTGTTGGCCCGCTGGTCAGGCCAGATCACAATTCAGTCTTGTTCACGTTCACAAACATACCCGACATCCCCCTGAAGAGCAAAAAGGATGAAACGTTTCTCCAAAGCAAACTATAGGCTCCTAACCAATGCCATAAAGATTGCAACTCTCCTGCCTACCACTGTTAACAATGACTGCTATACAGAGGTGTACACAAATGGCCTGTATAAATAGCTATACAAATGTATAGAGTTGGCTGAAAGTGAATGGATCAAAACAAGTTCCTCACAGAAAACAAGCCACCTTAGTAGGCATCAAGCATACAAGTAATGTCTAAGAACAAGAGGGAACTGACTCAGCAGAGGAAGGACACTCTCCATAGCTTGAACATGGAAATTAGCTATCTTGAAAAGTCTACTAAAGCCATGTACAAACCTAAGGTAGTATCCCTAGCTAAAGATAATCAGGAGTCATTCTTTAGCTATGTCAGACATCTAAAAGTGTAGGACCAGCTTTGTGACTAACTAGTAGTGGATGGTACAACTCATACTGACCCTGAGGGCATTGCCAACCTGCTACCAGACAGTTTGGAGCAAAATTCACCTCCCCTGTCTCCATCAGACATACACCAAAGCATACATTTCACCAAGTCCTCTAACTAGTAACTTCCTATGAACGTAAGGTGATCGCTGCCTGAGCTTCAGGCCAGTGTCTGATCCTGGCCTGGTTGGATGGTTGTATATGCAATGATCTGATATAGCTGATTACATCAGCATTGTCTGTTGAGCATATGATGATAAATGTGTTCTGCATGCTGGTGTACAAGGACCTCTGTAATGTCAAGTAACATCTGTCATACATACACACACACTTGACTGCAGTGAGAAAAGAACCCGTACCTATCTAAGTACACAGACTATAGAATACAGTATTACATGCAAGCTCCACAGCACATCTGACTTTGGCATGCCTGCAGGTCAACCTATAGTGGATGACATTAGCAGGTCATGTGGAAGACAAGAGGTTGGGAGGGCTGCATGAAATGGATGTGTAGGCTTCTGCAACTATGAAAAGACTAGCAAGCCATGCCATTGGAGAAGTAACTGTAGGATAGCACATCTAATCTGCTGAGCAGACACACATACAAATACGCAGTTGACTGCAGTGAGAGCAGAATCCCTACCTAAGTATACAGACTGCAGAACTCCCAGAAGAATATGGTGCTCCAGATATCTCAGACACACAAGTAAAGACAGCCCTTGCAAAGGCCAAAAAACATAGCATCAATGGGACCAGATGCTATCCCAGGTTGTGGCTTACACGAGCTTCAAAATGAACTAACCCCCATCTCAAATCACTATTCAAACTCAGCCTCTCTACAGGCTATGTACCCAAAGAATGGCATACAGCAACAGTCATACCACTCCACAAAGGTGGTGCCACAACTGACCCTGGGAACTATTGCCCTATATGCTTGACTAGCTTGGTCTGCAAAGCCATGGAACGCATTATCATGGAGCTCATTAACAGGGACATTGGGAACCTCCAGACACTGGACCCCACCCAGTTTGTCTTTGTTAAAGGCAGATCTTGCCTCCTAACCTTGGTCGACTTCTTTGAAACAGTCACCAAGGCCATAGATGAAGGGAAAGTGGTCCACACGGCATATCTGGACCTCGCTAAGGTGTTCGGCACCATCCTACACTCAGGAATCATAGAGAAACTCACCAGCTTAAATATCAACCCCCATGTCATGAGATGGGTTGCCAATTGGCTCTCAGACAGAACCCACATGGTAAGAGTGGCAGGCACCATGTCTGACTCTAAACCAGTCACAAGCGGAGTCCCACAGGGCTCAGTCCTGGGACCCCTCCTGTTCGGTATATATTTCTCTGAAGTACAGGCAAAGGCGGAGGGACTGTGGCTAACTATGTTCGCAGATGACTGTAAATTGGGTGCAATAATTGACTCTCCAGCTGACACAGACATCTTGCAAAAGGGTCTCACAGAGACAAACACCTGGTGTCAAAGTCACGGCCTCAAACTAAATGCCAAAAAATGCATAGTAATCCCATTTGGGAAAAACAAAGTACCTACAAACTACCACATAGATGGGAATCCACTAAATACAGAAGAAGTAATTAGGGACCTGGGTACCCAAGTAGATAGCATGCTCTCATTTGATAACCACATAGCCAAAACGGTCAGGAAATCCTTCTATGTGGCACACCTTATCGCAATGGGTTTCTCATCCAGATCCAAGGAGGTGATTGTGCCCCTTTACTCCTCACTCATTAGGCCCTTAATAAAGTACAATGCCCCATTTGGGATGTACCTCACTAGACAGCTGCAACAACTAGAAAACCACAGAAGTACCTCACTAGGAGGATTAAGGGCCTTAAACAATTACCCTACGAAGCACGACTAAAAAAGCTCCAGCTCTTCTCAGTCGCTTACCGTCTGCTCAGAGGTGACCTATGCCTGACCTATAGGGCCATGTCAAACCCTGAACTAATGGACATGCTTCACCTCAAAAAATGAGATCCCTCAGAACCACTCGTTCTAGTGACTTAAACCTATGTACAACAATAAACAGGACATGCTGGAGGGATAGATTCTTGTCCCAGTGACTCCCCTCATTCTGGAATAGGATCCCAATCCATATTCGACAGAGCTCCTCTATGACTCTCTTCAAAAGAAATCTTGATGAGTGGATGGGTAATCATAAGTTCTACCCTGGGATCACTTCAGGAGCCCTGTTGACAGAGGCCCAGGTTACTAATCTAATGGGGAGGCAAAAGCCATCACTCTGTGGCTAGGCTTATAAATGCCCATGGGCAGATAGCCTAGTACTTACCTATGAACCTCAGAACTTTACACAAGTGCCACAGCACAAGTCTGACTTTTACAAGGCTGCTGGTAAACTTATGGTAGATTACATCAGCAGGCCAAGTGGAGAGCAACAGGATATGAGGCCTACATAGGCATATAGATTCATAGGTTCATATGAGGCCAGTAGCCTAACTGTATAGTGGGTCCTAGGTATGTAAATCCTAGCTGTGTAAAAACACAAGTACTCTTACTGAGCAAAGCTGGATGTTTGAGTTTAGCTGATCAAAGTTGTCAGCACCACTGACTTTGCAGTGTGATTGACATATGTGTGTGCAAAAATACTGAGCTGCCAGGGTTTTATTGCTAGGGGGTAGATAACAGATGCATTTATTGTGCCCTGAAAAACTGAGCATATGTACAGAGGATTGGCTGAATTTAGACTGTCACTTCCAGAGAGAGGTGACAACAATGTAACCATGCTGTATAGCAAATTGGACTGCATTAAGTGTGCCAAGTAGACATGTATGCGACATGGAGAGCTATGTATGGGACAATTTGTATTTTTTTTTATTTTTGAAGAGAGAGAGGAAAGTTGGGTACGGGACACAGGTATGTCTGAGGCAGGTAATTTGACAATGTGAGGAAGCAGTTGCTGACAGACAGGACATACAAGACAAGAGACAGGGATGGTGAAGAACACAAGAGGTGGGTTAACACCATGGTTGGAGTAAAGGTGTTGACCTTGAAATCCCATGCATGTCAAGCTGGGTTACAGTGAGAATTGAGTCCTCACCCACTGGACTGTCATCACTGTCACCTCACTGCATGGATGGCTGCAGTGTCTGACATCTGCATCTCCTTATGTTTTTCATTACAATGATGGAGAACAGTTTCTCCATCTGACATAGGCATGTGGTTATAGTGCAGCACACAATCCTACACACCATCCCTGGCAGTTCTTCTCTGCCACTGTTCCTAGAGGGAACCACAGACCTGTCCCCAGGGCAGTAGTACCTGAGGGGCCAGGTAGTGAAGGTGCAGCACAAGGAGTGCGACCAGGTTGCAGCTCAGATGTGCTGGGCCTTGGTGCAATAGCTAGTAGTGGAGTGGGAGCAAGTGGATCCCATGGGCCAGACCTACCCTGGTGTGCTGTGGGGAAAGAAAAAATTAAAAAAAAAAAAAAAGAAAATAAGGGTTGCGTTAGAGATTGCACAAGTTTTCTTATTTGCTTGTTTAGTCTGAGAAGGGTAGTCTTCCAGTTATGAGTTCTCACTTCTGTATTTGTGGACAGCAGCTTCTTTTGCTTACTGTATAACCTAGCAATGACAGATTTGTGTCTGCCCAGAACAAGATAACAGTGTCCCACAGGCTGCTGTAAAAGGCTCAGTGTAAAGTCCAGCAACAGCTCACACACATGCACACACACATGCACACACACACGCACACACACACACTCACTCACCAACACAAAGCATTTAACTCTAGTTAGAATGGGACCCCTACCTATCTAAGTATATACACTATTGAATACAGTAATTAATACAAGAACCACAGCTGAAGTCTGACTTGCAGTGTGTCAGACAACACTTTATAGATGATGACATCAGCAGTGTTTGTTCGAAACAAGATAACAATACCCCACAAGTTGATGTAAAAGGCTCAATGTAAAGTCCAGCAACAGCTCTCACACACACAAACCAACTATCCCCCTCATTTGACTGGTGTGAAAATAGAACCCCTACCTAAGTACACAGACTACAGAACACAGTATTTAGCACATGCACCATGGTACAAGTTTGATTTTGTCAAGTCTGCAGGTGAACTTATACTAGATGACATCACCAGGCCATGTGGGAGGCAAGAGGTTGGATGTGTAGGCTTGTACAAGTCTCGGAAACTGGAAATTGATGCATTGGAGAAGTAACTGTGAGATACAAACTGTTGCTCTGTTGTGTAGACGCACACACCCAATTGACTTTAGTGAGAATAGAACCCCTACCTATCTGAGAACACAAACTACAGAACACAGTACTTATCACACACTCCATGACACAAATCTAATTTTTTTAGGACTACAGGTGAACTTATAGTAGATGACATAGACAGGCCATGTGGGAGGATAGTTACATTGCTTCATAGTGTCATAGAGTCTAGTAGCCTAATAGCAGTAGGCTGTTTGGAAGCCTATCTGTGTAACAATGCAAGTACCTTTATTGAACATACTTAGCTGTTTGAGTTTTGCAGATCAAGGTTGTGAGCACCACCAAGTGGCCCTGTCCATGAGTGAGCATACAACATTATGTATGACACTTTGTATTCTGGTTGATATATGTGTGGAACGAGTAATGAGACCCCAGGGTTGAATTGCTTGTTTGGGGTGGTTTGGGGGAAACAAATGAATGCATTACAAATAACATATACTATTATTATTCTGATTATTATTGTTATTATTATCATTACGATATTATATTATATTATATTATATTATATTATATTATATTATATTATATTATATTATAGTGTGCCCTTAGTTTACAATGTTTCCACATGTAGATTTATATCATACAAAGGAAGTGGGCAATAAACAGCAATAATAAAATATCATATATACAATTCCATAGCGCAACAAGCATTGGATTTGCGGGATGGTTAACAAAGTGAACACTCATGCAAGATAGACCTGTTTGCATGCAGGGAATCAGTACACAAATGCAAGGTGCAATGCTAATGCTTACCAGTATACCCCACTGCCATCTGTACTCCAGGCCAGCTTTTCTCTATGGCTAATAGCATTAATTGAATGCATCTGTTTTCTATTTTTTGGGTGTCTGCTTTCTAGGAAATCTGTTTTTTCCCCTTTTCCCACAATGTTGTGCATCATGCAAACAAGATAAGCTTAGCCAAATGTTTTTAAGGATGCAGCGCATTGGGCAAAACTGGAATTAAAAGAAGGCAAACAGGAAAAGGTACTAAAACTAAAGAACACATACACAAAAGCTGTAAAAGCCCAGTAAAACTTGATAGTACACATCACAAATTTCTACATATGTCAGGATTTGATCCCTCACACCAGTTCAACTGCAAAAAACAGGAGGGATGCCTTAGTTCTCTTGGCCACACAAATAGCTTTGCATCAGCAAAATGGAAAGTCATTCTTTTCCACAACTAACTGCAACAGAATGTACACAGCTATCAAACCATTAGCTCTGATTTGTACACTTAATTCTCTTTACTATATTTGGACATAGAGCAGTTAGTGATTACACAACCTGTCATAATTATGCTTACAAATATACAGCTCTGTGTTACCTTTCTGTGTTTCTTGATCATTCATCAGTTATCTACACATGCAGTGGGTAAGCCATTCTACATCATTCGCCTTAATGTGAGAGGATATTAACTGGGAATAATATGATATGCAGTTTCCAACAAATGAGGTCCAGATTGCATGGCACAAACACACATATACTGTTCTTTCGTAGGTAGCATAGATGAATTACTGTTATTCCAGGAACAAAGGTGCACTCCATTTTTTCGGGGCAAAGCTCAATTACTGTTATGACACAAACAAGTCTGAAGTCAGAAACTGCAATGTGTATCATCATTTTTTACCTTCTGTCTTCAATGCTTTACCAGTACAAATGTATGGTGCTAAACTGAGGCCATGCAGGGAATGTCAGAATTCTGCAGAGGTATGACTGCGTGAATGGTAATGGTAATTAGTAGACTAAGGACACCAGGAAGCCTTTTTTAAGCCTAAACATACTTACCCAGGGTGAGAATCAAACCTTGCACTTTGTGCCTGTAAAGTTAACACCTTAACCATTATGCCAACCCCCAACTGAATCTTTCATGCCTGAGGCCCACTAAATACTAATGGACAAATATAAGTAAATAAGTGTCTGGTGTCACATGTTAAAGTAATTTCTGTACAAATCCACCACTATTTACTTGCTTACTGTACCAAGTTAGGAAATACAAGGATATGCCTTAATATTATTAAAGAATACACTCTAGATTCAGAACATACCTTGAAAATGTAGCAGTTAACATACCTTTAGTTCAGAGCTGAATCTGTCTGATGCAAGCAGTACACAACCAATACATGGGGACGTCAAGTTTTTGTGAGTTGCCTGTTATCAATTTTACTATATGTATGTGAGTATTAGAAAGGTATTACGTCCCTTTATGGTCTGTGAATGTGCTATGCATTGTCTCTTATTCAAAGCAAGGGCATACTGAGAATGCCTATGTCTGTCTACAGGGACAGCAGCTAGGGTTCCTCCTCTGAGTCCTCCTCTGACTGTCGCTGTCATGACATAGGAGTTGGTGGAGGATGTGTGTCCCTTTCCCTTGCAGATCCTGCTGCAACTGTTATACACAGGATTATATTGTGGAGCATAGCACATACTGTGAATATTTGTGTACATGTGCGTGGATTATGCTGCAGGGCTCCAACAGATATATCTAGACACCAGAACCATGACTTCAGAAGCCTAAACACATACTCTATGATGTTTCTGGTTTGAGCATGTGCCTCATTATGGCATTGTTCTGTGGGTGCTTGCGCACTTTTGATGGGTTTCATCAGTCATGGTTCCAGGGCATAGCCAGCATCCTCCAGTAAATGGCCCTGAGGGATGTTCCCCTTGGCAAACATCTGGTACAGCTGTGATGTGTGCCAGATATGAGAGTCATGATAACTGCCAGGGTTACCAGCACACACATTCAAGATAATTTCCTGGGCATTATACACAACTTGGCAGTTGATGGAATGGTTTTCCTTGTGATTAATGTAGATTCTACCCTGCTCACAAGGCGGTGCATTAATGTGTACATGAGTGCAGTCTATGACACCCAGTACTTTAGGGTAGTGCAGTACACTGTAAAACAGTTCCATACTGCTGTCCCTCTCTTCAGAAGTATGGGGGAAAAATATGTGCTCGCCGGCATGTATGAGCATAGCACCAAGATATTGGTGGAGGATCATGGAGGCTGATGCTTATGACATACTCATCATGTCCCCGTTCGGTCTTTGAAAGTTACCAGTAGCTAATATTCTAAGGGCTACATATACCTTAGTTTCCAATGGGATGGGTTCCCTTGGTTGGTACTAGCTCTGTGTTGAGGGCACCAGAGCTCACAGAGTTTGTTTAATGTGTCCCTGTCCACCCTGTAAGTTTCTACAATCTCCAGCTCATGTAGCACTTGAAACGTTACTCTGGGCCTGAACACTCTTCTCCCTCTTGGTCTAGGCCTATTGTCAGTAGCTCCAGCAGCACTGGCTTTAGCCTCAAGCACATACAGATGTAGAATAGCTGCAGCAGCCCCTAGCATTGTGTGAGTTAATATTTCCTTGTCTCTACTCCAATGGTGTTGAAGGATAAAGGAAAACCCAAGATGTAGGCTACATGGATAATTTATACATTGATGAATAGCTTCACTGTGTTGGATTGGTTGATTAATATGCAAGTCATCTGTTTATGCTATAACTTGCATCTATTAAACACACCTGTTACTTGCTCATTAGTGCGTTCCATGCACCTCCTCATAAATAAGGTAAGCATAGGCAAAACTAATGTTTCCTCCATTCTTGGGATATCACACAAACATGGACCATAAAAAGTTGCACAACCTGGAGTCAAACCCAGGACCATCTATATTCCAACCCTCACACATACATGTACAGCCACAGGAATAGATACATAACAACACAGAGAAACTTGCCATTCATTCCTCTGTTTCTTGTGGCTGTGCTAAGCATTGCATCACACAAACAAGTATGAAAATAAAAAAAATTAAATTAATGTGGACAGATCAGATACATTTTAACAAACAATAAAGAGGGAGACACAGAACTAAGGAATTGTGCATTACTTACATGCAGTTTCACCCTTTACAGTCTTACATCTGCAAGTGTAATCTGGCCCACCCCCTGATGTCAGCATTCACTGTTGCTATGCATTCAACATGAACCCTGTGGAAGTGCTTACACAATGTGAACATCTTTAAATGGTTACTATTTTTTGTGATTCAACAATTCTAATGAGTTTTGACTTAATTTACATCTTCACCATGCTGACAGCCCAGATACTATAAGGTTAGTAACAGTGTAGACAGGGGAAACTGTATGGAACCCAGTGCTGTAACAGAGAAATACTGTAATCCATCAGCTACATCATGCATATGCTTCCATTTCAGTATAATACTCTGTTTCTTGGAGGTTTATACATTTTAGCTGCCTACATTACTTACAAGTGTATTCTTTATTTGGGGTGAGGGTGCAAAGCTGCACTTATGTCATGGCACTTAAAATGGAATTATGATTGTTACCCTGATTTTCTAGCATCCACCCTGTGTAATTAGGTCAGAATATGTGCAGTGTTATATGTTAAGGGCAGTTCTGTACAAACGTAAGAGCTTTTACTTGCTCTTGTTTCCTTGTAGCCTCATTTCTGTGGCTGTATTCGGAAAGTTTTAGAATACATGGCTAGCACGAACACAGAGCCTACATGATTGTTTTACAGGCTGTTGAAGCACTCCACTATGTTGATTTGCATTAGCATAAAATTCATCTACATGTGCTGTAAATTGCATGCCATGAAAGTTTCCGTATTTCCATATTTGCGCATTGCTATGTGGAGTTTACTGAATCTAAACATTTTTGAGCATGTATGCACAGCTTGCCATGACACACACACAGTAAAAATGATTGTGTAAGCTTTATTGAAACCCCCTGACTACTTTCTACCCTCCCAAACCCCCTTTACTGCCAAAAGTATGAAGTGCAATTTCTGTCCTTGGGGACTACAACCGACTACATTTGCATACTGTTAGTTTTCTCTAATTTATAGATTTTCATTGATATTCCTTAGCCTTATAACCATTTCTGCCTTACTAGTACCCTCCTTCAGACTACATCTCCTTCTAAAATTCTGACCAAAAGAAACATGTCCTAATACCTTCTAGTTGTCACCACTAACTTACCACATCATCATCAACCCTACTCCTTGTTTCAGTTTACTTTATGTAGCTCTTTTTCATTCCCCTCTGGTGAGTACAATTAACAATATTCAGTTCCTGTCAAACCTTTCAGACCCTGATCACTGGGAAGCAATAAGCTTGTTATATTATGTGTGTTTGTGGTAGGGGTGGTTAGGCAAGACTCTCAATGTTTACTTTTTATGAACTTGTCAAAAAGCTTATCATGATTGTGCGGTTCTTTATTTCCTTTATTTATTCTATATAGTATAACTAAGAGCAGTATAGACAAAGTGTATAATTGATTGAATTCAAACTAAATCTTAGCAGTCATTGATGTATTCACCTCACTCTGTAGTAAAGCAATCTCAGACTTAATATGTGTAACTATTACAAGTAGCCATACTGTACATCCCCCATTGTGACAATAAGTTGTGGACTTCATTGTTTAAAATGAATCTATAGCTTGCATCACATATATGTTTTTTGTAGCAGGTCAGGAAATCATTATGTATGGCTAGTATATAGAGATAAAAAAAAGAAGTCTGCTTCTACTACTGTTTGAAACTTGTATCATTCTGATGCTTTCTACAGAGAAAGTGGCAGTTGAGCATAATATCATAGCACTTAGCTAGCATTCAGAAATCTACACAAAATAAAATATGAAATGAACAGAAAATGCTAATTTACTAATGTTTTAGCTTTGTATTGCTCATATGATTTACTACTAAGGTCATAATGTTTCTAAAAGGCTACTTTTATTTGAGGTTAAAAAACACAGGTGAAACTAAAGAATGACTCAGTGAGAGTTGTTGTGAGTACAACTGCAATTTGAGATGGAAATTTACTAAGACTATTGAAACTTCCTGTAAGCACCTCTTCTCAGCCCCTGCAGCCAAAGATGAGACATGTTCAGAAAGCCAGAATGAAAATGTAAACAAAGACCACTCTCAACTCCTTTTCCCATTTTTCCACATGGGGTCAGGGTGTCACTTCAACAGTGACAATCATCTCAAGCCAAGGTTTGCACCGCCTGTTGGCTAACCTAATTAACAAAATATGATTACAACAAACAGAATATAACAAACAACAATTAAGGAGAAATAAACTATGTGCAAGCATGCTAATTGCCCATATTTTTAAGTGTTATATTTAACTTTGTATGATAAAATGAAGAAACATTGAAAGGGAAAGAATGTGATACACCTGTAAGCCCAGATAGAAAAGAAGCATGTATAGTAAAGGGTTCAGTTTGCTGTTTTCTGAAAACTTTGTTAGCCAGATGTCTTGGCTCCTCTTGGAGACCTGAGAAATAAAAACCAAAAATGGAGATGGTTCATAACTGATCCCTGAGGAATACTTCTGATCACTTTCACACATTTAACTGAAACGCCTGCAAATTGTACATTGTGGAATGTATCTTTCAACCAGTTTGCTATCCATATTATCACATGCTCACTTTTCATTCACTTAGCTATTGTATCATACTAGAGTGGGGAATGATGTTTAAGGCCTTGGATAGATCAAGATATGCCATATGTATATCATGCCCATCGTCTACAGACTCTGTTACCCTTTAAAAGAAGTTTGTAAGATTCAGTTGACATGATCTACCCTTCATACAGCCAAACTGTTGAGAATCAGGTGGAATAACGCTCTTGACATCACAGTTAATGAAGTCAGTTATAGTATATTCTATGGCTTTACAGATGGGGCTTGTAGACTAATAGGTCTGTAATTATTATGGTGGTTGATCATGATGGTTGAAAGGGCACCCTAGTGATAGGGCATCATGACTGCAGTGCGCCACTCATCAGGGGGAAAAAAACAATAGCTAAATGTAGGTTAATCAGCTTAAGGATTGGGTCTGTAAGGGTATGGTAAACACTATTAATTAAGTTATCAGATACAGGGGTCTATATCATATAATTGAACGCTTATGTTATCGAACACCTAATCACTGAACCCTAATCGCTGAACTACCTATTCACCAAACAACCTAATCATCGAAAGATTTTACTTGGCCATCCTGAAAAAGACTTTGTGTGATTGACATGCCGAATGGCTGTGATTTATTATTATTTATATTTATTGTGAGGATGTTGTCAATGTCTGTTTGGTCAAAGTATGAGAGGTCCTTTTGAATAAGTTCAGAGCAAAGTATGATATTCTTTCTTATTTTTTTAACATAGTTAAAGGAAGAATTATAATTATTCTTTATAGACCAGTCTAATTTCATGGGATCCTTTAGTTGATTTGATACTGGTTTTCATTTATTTATTTATTTGTAATGCTTTAGGTATTTTTCTTGAGAAAATGGGTGTTAGATCTGCTATATAATTTAATGAGCTTCTTTCTTTTGTTTTAGAGTTTATTTATGTCATGGAGGTTTATTTTTGAAGTTCCTGTAATACTGGGTTCTGGTAGAGACTGCTCTATAGATTTTTTTAAATGTCTGTACAATTCCCTGGTGAAGCTTGCTGCAATATCATTGTAAGGGGTGATGCAGTGAAGAGTGCATTTTGTTTTTTTTGTCATAACGTAGATTGAGGTTGGCATGCTTTCAATCTTTAAACTGAGTGGGGTTTGCCAATAGGGAGTGTTGGTAGCCTTAAGGAAAAGGTCACACATTTGTGCACTAACATATCAAAGGAGAAGGTAAATTAGAGGAGGAGTCCAAGATGTAACTATATTGGTAAGAATCAAGTTAAGACTGCTCTAAATTCTAGTATTTTTTAACAAATGTTAAAGACAGGGTTTGTTTATAAAGTTGAGATAGTTCTAGGTAAATCCTACATTGGAAGTATATGTGTCCCCTTTTATTGAGGTGTTGCTAAAATAACTAAAATAATCATGTTTTTACTAACAGGGTGATAACTTAAAACATCGAGGAACCTTATGCTGTCATCACGGTACAAGGAAGGTGATGTGCAGCAAGACATCAATTGATAATTAATCTTATCTAGAGTAATTTACAGTTCATTGGGTTTATTTTGTGGGTGTTGAGGGATCTGCTTGAAATATTCTCCTTGATTACTATGGAGTCTTCACCATGGTTGCCACTGGATCTGAGGTGTACAAAACCCAGCCATGGAAGGAATGCTTTCTTTGCATTTAAACAAATTCTTAGTAACTGTACATAAATGCAGGAGTGATTTATTTTCACTGAATTTGTTTAGATCTCCGGCATTGGGAATTACACACCTTAATGTAATCCAGTTTCATAAATGATTTGTTAGTTATTTTGAAATATGACTCAATTAGACTCAGACTAAAAAGGCATTGAGGGGAAGCAAAAGCTACAACGAGTATGCAGAAGGCTTGAAGAACATGTTTAGCAAAGCAAATTGGTCTGTTGAGCACCTCATCCCATGATGGCACATAGTAGGTCCCCCAAGAATAATACTAGCTATTTGTCCATTTATGTTGACTAATTATATTTTCTTTGTATGCAGGCATCTTTTGAAGTGAATGAAGAAACCCACTTGGAGTCAGTGTCTTACCTGTATTTGTAACAAGAATTGAGAGTTCCAACATGTCTCTCTGCATATCCCTCTATGTATTGTGTCTCCAGTTATTCAGTCATGAGTACTACTATGTCATAATCACTCATGTCAGAAGACAGAGTTCTTAGGTCCTTTGTAATCAGTAATCCAGGTATCTGGAGACAGTACACTGTAAGTGTCCCCATGTCCAGCTTTGTGAGTTTGGAATCAGTGTACCAGACAGTGCAGTCATCTCACACTAAAACATTTCTGCTGGTGGTGTAGTTCAGACTGGTAGATTTGTAGTGTTTCTGCTCAGAGTAACTATTTATAGTAGGTATGCATGACTGGCTTGATGTTTGCTTAGAGATGATATTCTTATCTCTAAGTGGCTTTGGCAGTGATTGCTTTGTAGCCTTGGTGTAAGACATTTTGGTGTGTTTAGTGAAGTATTGTGATGGAGGTGTATAAATCTCAAAGTGTAATTTTTCTAGGTGATAAGGAATCTTTGAGATTAATTAGGTATTTATACCTCTCGAAGATGGAATTCTTAGTACTGAGAAAGGTTCACTACCTTTGCTCATAAGGTACTCATATTGTCTTATGAGACCTAGTGCTAAAAGGGTGGCAGCAGAGGTGAATCAAGTAGGCTGATATTTCACCTTGCCCTGTGCCTAGATATTTAGATGAGTAATGTAAATGCAGCACAGGGTATATTTGAATATGTGGGGCTTGGCTTTATTGGCCTGAGTGCATCCACAAAGACTTAAAATGAAATAGTAAAGTCATGGACATTCAGAAGCCCTATAGCTGAAACACAATGTCCTTAAGCAGTCATTTGCATATATCCTATGGACGTTTATTACAGGAGATTTAAGGTATCACACACACTGAAAATTCTAGCTTGGCTAGGTTTTTTCTTGTAGTTTTTACTAATTGGCTTGTGTGTGCGTCCTTTTTAATCTTGGCTTGGGTATATGTGACTATGGTAGAATACAAGAAATAGACAAAATGCTTTCCAGTTAGTTTTGTCCCAGATGTTGCAGATTTTAAAATTAAGATGGAAAAAAGATATTAAAACCTCTAGGTAATTCATTGTGCACTAAGCAGGCAGGAAGATAAGAAAGAAGGATATTTCAACTGTTAGGGGCCTAAGGGGAAGAACTTCCCAGTTTGGACATGTAGTGATCTTTGGTGTAAGCAGATGAGCTGAAATTGAGAGGAGCTTCCAAAGATGATTTATAGTAAGGACAGCGGAGGATATTTCAACTGTTAGGGGCCTGAGGGGAGGAACTTCCCAATTTGGACTTGTAGTGCTCTTTGGTGTAAGCAGATGAGCTGAAATTGGGAGGAGCTTCCAAAGATGATTTATAGTAAGGACAGCTAACTTAGGGGCAACACTGGTAGGCTGGTTGGGCACTCAATATTGTACAGCTACACAATACAATGGGGACGATAATGTATTTAAATAGCTTATAGGGACTAAATTCACAAATTGTAGTTTTGTGCTTTCTGACAACAGCAATGAAAGAGGAGAGGGAAGGAATTTTGTGGTGATGTGAACATATGGGATAGACAGCAAATATATTGTCTTTAATGCCATAAGACCAGGGCGGACGAGGAGAAAAAATTTTCATTCATAGTTGGTTAAAAAACAAAATAATGCATTTAAAGTAAAATGTTTCAAAAACAGTTATAGCAATATAAATATCAGAGCAAAACATATGAAGAATATAGTTTTTATTTTCTTGATGTAGTGATACTCTGAAAAAAGTGTTCCTTTGTATTTAAAATGTATCCACATATATGCTGATTTCAGGAATCTGATGTCATGGCTCATGTGAAGAATAGTAAAGTAGGAGAGGACCAGAGGATAGTGAATTTGTCAAGTTTAGTGCTAACTCCAAATTTGGTGAATGTTTTACACCTTGGTCCAAAATTTGTACCTACAAGATTCCCAGGTTTAGCAGATGTTATTATTGATGCTAAACATTTCTGTAGAAAGTTGCACTTGAAAGTACTTTTTAGTGCAAAAAAAACAATGAGCCATGACATCAGATTCCTGAACTTGAGTTTGATTGTATAAGGGGACACTTCCTGATACATTATGTTCTAATATATTAACATATGCACCAGCATCAAGTTCCATATTTTGTAACATTTTCTCTCTATCATATCTTAAACTTTGTTTGGCAATGTTAATAACATCCAGTATATTTTCTGTACTTTCACTTCCAGTCTCAGCAGTAAAAAATGAATTTTCAACCACATTTTCATTTAATATAATAATATTTTGCAAAGGTTTTTCAGAGCTAGCGTTTACTTTTTTCGATTTTCACCAAGAATTTCAACTATTTCAAAACAATCAACAATCTTATTAATGTTTTGTCCATTCTCATCTGACAGAGAAATTTTAGAACCAACGGTTTCCCCAAAGCCAGGTTTCCCCAGTGCACAAAATACTCTTTCAAAGTCACATACATTAAGTTTTTCAGTATAATACAATTCATGTTTCCCAGTGCACTTCACATTCACATTATTAATACTTAATGCAAAGTCAAGTTCTTCATCGCTGTTAAAGTCACATTGTTTTCTTTACTTTTTACTCTCTTGTCCATCATTCTGTCGACCCTTCCAAAAGTAACTTCTGGTGGGTCATTGTTTTGGGGACTGCATTTCCCCCGTTACATTTTTCAAAATGTTACTTGCTTCCCCTGATGTTATTTGCCCACATAACCTTTCAATTATTCTCAGGTTACGTTTCACAAGTATTTGCTACTAAGTGAGAGTGCAATTTAATGAGGCTTCTCTCCATTCAGTTAGATCTGGTACCTTGGCCTTTCGCCTTCAAAGGAATACAAATATGTGAACACACTCCCATTTTATAGTCATCCTCAATGTGAAATAGCACATAAACACCTTAATTAAGACCTTAATCGAAGCCAGTGCATTCATTTCAAATTTAAAGGCATGAGTATAATGTAACTTTTTAAATATTAATATTTATACAGTATAAACAAATATAATCACAATACTACAAATATTAATTAAATAACACATTTTAAACTTATCATACACCTTTTTATATAAAACTTTTAAACTTCAGAACACTTCAACCTAGGGGAATGAACACAGAAATTAATTTAACTTTGCAAGAAGGAAAAAGTTTAAAAGGCCGAGCTATCAGAATAAATGATTTGAGAATTTTTTACCCTGGAGTTGTGTTTGCCGTAAAGCTGAGCTCTATGTTGTGTTTTTTTTTTTCCCAAAGGATACAGTAATGTATTTTTTGGCATTTCATTTCAATCTGTTATTTTCGTACCAGTTATTTATCTGGGACAAGCCCTCCTGCAAGATGACCAAGTCATTTGGGAATTCAATGACTGCTGTCAGTTTTCAATCATTTAACATTTTAATCAGTATGTCATTTTTAGTTTGGAAAACAGAATAGGAAATGGAGGATGAAATAATCACATTTCATGACTAAATTGTGTAAATAGCTCATGCTCTATATTATCATCCAATATATGACCTTTGGTGAAGTCTACTCCACTGGCATAGGGGAAACAATAATGGCTTTAGTGTTTACACTGGTGACAAAAAACATGAAACCAGAAAAAAATTCAATTCAATGTTTTTCACTGCCAAACAACCCAGCAAAAACACCTGCCAGATAACTGGAAGGCTTCAAACAGAACACAGCCCAGAGCCCTAGTCCATAATAAATACACCAGTATATTTTTTCCCTGTCTAAGATGTGTCAGATTCAATGCATCAGATGTAATTACTACTTCACAAAAGCATGATAGATTTCTATGCCTTCTGATTTACCTTATAATTATTTGCTGCTGTTGCATGTGTTGGTTCTTCAGCAATGCTAAAACCTTTACATATTTGATGGCATTGGTGGTTCTTGTTCTGATATAAACATACAATGTAAATGAGCACTTTCTTACTCAGCTCTTACTGTTTGTTGTTCTTTAGCTTTGCTTGTCCACTTGCCCTTGATTAGGAATGAATAAAAAGGTACCACTCAACTATACTGCAATCACAGAATATATCTCTACTTATTTGATATGCTGCTGAGAAAAAAACATCCTGTTATATTCTACGTTATAGCTGTTAGTTTCTCAACCATGCTTATTGAGCTGTAAGAATGTTAAATTGTGAGAAGTAAGAGTTTAAATCTGATTTTGAATAAGTGAACTAAAACAAATCTCTTATGGACCGTCGTTGATTACTTCCTTGTCACACAGTTTAAAACAGCTGTTTTCTGCAGATGTAAAAATACAAATAACAGAACAACAGACTGGCTTTAGGATATTGATGTTATGAGACAGTACTGAGAGTAGTACTCTCTAGAAAGCAAAGCATCTTTATATAAATAATATAGAATTACTCACATCAGTATCACTGAAAACCAAATTACATCTGACTGTTCAACAGAGTTGCAAAGTCTGGTCATAATAGCTGGTCAGTCATACCAAGTGGCTGTTTATTGTTCTGTATGGTACAGATTCTAAAACACACTGGACCACTGGACTTGTCACACCTCTTATAAAGAGATTCTTTATGTTACCAATCTATGAGTGAAAGGATTTCACAACCATCACTAAATATGTGCATGGGATTGACTAGAAATGAGAATAACATATCTGCAGCAAACAATATGAAAAGCAAATCCTGGTAGTTTTGTTGCTGATAATAGTTGCTTTTCAAACAGATATATTTAGATCAGTTTAATTGCCTAAAGAAAAAAAATGCTAGCTCATTTAAAATAAAGCAGAAGGTTGTGAAAAGGATAGTGCTGCTGAATTAACAGTCTTTCAAATCAGTCAAATCAGTCATAAAACAAACTGTGCAACTGTTAGTTCAGATGATTGTTTTATATACTCACATTCATGTCTCTAACTTCCAGATATGAATGTGAATTTATCCAGTAGTGTCAGAGATGCTTACATGTAACTTTAGAATGTAAATGTATGTATATATATATATATATATATATATATATATATATATATATATATATATATATACACATATATATGTATCAGGTCCTGTCAAAATGGTTGATGGGTGCTAATGTCGTCAGCTTTTCTGTCTGCTAAATTTAGTGAATAGAAAAGCTGATTAACAGAGATATGAGGTCATTGTAATACTGACAGTGAGTAATATGCCCTTTCCTTGGTATTGTACAATCTCAGAGATGGGAGGTAGTGGGGGCGGGGGTATTGGTAGCTCATATGAGGGATGAAGGTTGTTTATATTCTGCAAGCTAATATTTTCTTTCCTCAGTGCATTGGCTTTGTAGTGTTGATTTTTTTCTTTTTTTTATGTTTTGTGTGTCGATCTACACATTTGGATTGACTTCAGTAGATCGATATACGTTCAGCATTTATTTATAAAGTTAGGTAGTGAAATGGGCTACTGTGACACTTTTCAATCATTACAGTATTAAGAATTATATAAAACAACATACCTCACTGCTAGTGAAACATATACTATAGAGAAATAGCAGCAATACGCAGTTCTATACAGAACAATTAAAAGAGCTGCAACAAAATGCTGTTCAGTAAAGTATGATAAAAGTAATTTAATCATAACTTCTTCATCACAAGATATCTTGAAATAAATTTGCTCTGCAGCTAGGCCTTCATCTTTACATTCACTTTGCCATGATGTTTTAATCTAGGTTTGTTTTTGAAAAGGTTGAAGGAAGGAACCTATTGAATTATTCATGGCAGGAAATTCCAGGTACAATTACCCACATGGAAATAAACTCAGTCAGTGCAGTTGAATAAATAGTGTGGAACAGTAAGTGTCAGGATAGACTAGTTCAATTATCTAAATGGTTTTGACAGCAGTTTTAAGGAAATAAATTCATAACTTGACTGCAGTTGTGCATGCAATGGATATCATATATAAATATACAAGCAAGAAAGATAATTTTTAAATTAATTTGAAGCCGAACAGCATGTTTGGTTGCAGTACAGTGAGGAATATTTCTTCCATAGTATTACGGAAAATTTTAATAGGATTTTATGCATTTGTAGTTTAAGTAAGAATATAAGTTTAATCATTTTACCAATTCATACTTTAGGTTCCTTGGTTAGAAAGCAGCCAAAGCGTATGTATAGTTCATACATATAGCTGAATTTGCAACCTCATGAATGGAAATTTAGAATAATAGTGTAAGATCAAGATAGGCCCCTTGGTATACATAGCTATGCAACAAATTTAAAGGGCTGTCATTTTGGCCTGTTATCTTTATATTTCCAATGGATAAGGCATGTATGCATTCTAAATATCATAGCATTTGTTTTATGAAAATTTGCTTTGTTCAGCCAGAAGCTTGGTTAGGGTGGAGTGAAGAGGGCATCAGCTCTGGGTGGTCTTAAATGTATTTCCAACTTTTAGAAAGCAATTGTGGTAGTATTGCATTTGTAGTCAGAACTGAAGAACCTTAGTGTTCTGTGTGTAGCATAAACAGTAGCAGCTGTTTGTAACAAATATAGCAAGCAGTGTGCTACAGTTTAAAAGGACAGAAGATCTTTTTTTTCTGCTCCTCAAATTAGAGTTGGGACTGGAGATCTGAAGGAATGGACCTGATCTGTGAGAAGTGCCAGACCAAAGAACAGACCTTTGCTTCTCAACTTTGAGTAGATGGGAAAGAATGGGCCTGGCTTGCTCCTTAGATAAGAGCACCAGATTGAGGAATCAATTATTTGGATGTGTGGTTGCTCTTCAATTTAAAGTTGAGGAGCATGCTAGATGGGGAGATGGCACTGGAGACAAGAATAGCTTTCAGCACCTCTAAGATGTGTAATGGTGAAGTTAAATTAATTACGGATAAATTTAAAGAAATTATCTAGTTCTGAAATAGAGATACCATATATATTATGATGCTTTTGGTTTTAAGTGAGATAATACAGATGTAAAATAACAATGGTTGAGGGAGTGAGCCTTGATAACCTCCTGATTTATGTGGAGGCAATTGAGTATTCATTTATATTAATGTATATTATCACACGATAAAAGTCCTTCACTTGTTTTTCTCCTTGAAATGCCATTGGTGATTTGGTGATAATTGTGTCCATATGGTATTTATACAATATGAAATAGATGGCAGTGTATTAGGCATGCAAATGTTAGTAAATTGGGAACAGGTATTATTTATTTATTTGTTTGTTTGTCTTTATTGACTGGGAGAAGTCCAACTGGGTAAAACCCATTTTCGTCAGATGCTCGGGGAAAAAGCTCCACATTTAAGTTACACATGTACATTTATACTTGCTGGGTAAAAACATTTATACATGAGTTTGTTTACATTATTTTAAATATGTTTAAATATTTCCTTTATGAACATATCATTTTAACATAAAAACGAGATAAATTAACACAAACTGGCTAATCAATGAACAGAGAAATAACACAGAATAATAATTAATGTATTAAAAGCATGATGGCTGCAGGGAAAAGATCAAACTGAGGTGTTTTTGCGTTGTATTAATTTACAGACAGACATGTAGAATGTAGCTTAAAATGATAAGAGAGATGTGGAAGTAGAAGTTGTGGAAATAAGCAGGAAGATAAATGGATGATCTAATAACAGCTTTCTATAATATAATAAGGATGGCATTAGATAAGCTATATTCTCTGCATACAAAAACAGTGAGTATCTGTTAAATAACACTACTGTTAACAAGTGACCTGAAACAAAACTAAAACAAAAGACAAAGCATTGTTATACTGGAAAAATAACCATTAATAATGAAGGTAAAAGAGAACACTTCCAAAGGATAACAAAGGGCAAGAGAATAAACCCCAGTATAGTTAACGTGACCTACCCAAGCTCGGCACAGACACAAACTAATCTACTCAAAGGATCAAAGAAATTGTCATTATAAGTAGCCAAACAGTATTTTTAGTTACCACCAGTGCACAAACCATTACAAAAAAACGTTGTTATAGTGAGGGACAACATATCCACCTCTCCTCTCCCTTCAAAAAAGTTATTTAAATCATTCTCCAGTGTAGCCTACAAAACTCACTACTCAGATACATTTCCCATCTCCCCTTCTGCTTTAAAATGTTTTCCAAAAATATATTTAGGAACTATCGTATAAAAGCAGAATATCATTACAATCTACATTTCTGAACATTGCACCTCGAATTGCTAGGCATATGTAGTGTAATTCTGAGCCACCCATTGCAGCATACATTTAGTGTCTCACACTCACGCTTACTAATAAATCCATTTGACCAAGTTTTAAGTTTTCATTAATATTGCTGTTAATATTGCTACTGCAGCAGGTTAGACAGTCACACTCCCTACAACATGGGCAAATTGGCATAAGCTGCTCACTTAGACCTAGGGAATTGCTACCTAAGTTTTCCTTCTAAAAAATTCCACTATACCTAGCAAAGCCAAAATGATACATAGAGACAACTACATAACCAGCGAAACCAAGCAAATAAACAGTGTTAGTATCCTTGTATGTAATACAGTGCTTTGTGTAAGTAACATTCATACAAGCATGGCAATGGCAGTTATTGAACTGTTATTGGTGCTAGTTCCCTTGTACAGTGTGCAGTAATTTTTGCAAATACTCATGTAAAAGCAGAACTGAGGTACTTATTGAAATGCAAACAATGGCTTTAAGGTAAATTTACTCTAAAAGTTGGTTTGAATTGCAACTCAGGAGGTAATTCATTTTGTAAATTCTGACTTGACTAGGATTGTGATAGAAACTTATTTGGACCAGTTCACTTAACAAAGGAAAACAAATAAATAAATAGAGCTAGATAAGTAAATATAAAAGAGCTTTGTAATTTCCCGTGATAAAGCCTGTTAATTATCTACATTATTTTGTATGGCAACTTGAGCTCTCTGTTTATTACCACACTGCACATTATGGTTAACAATATTAAGGAAGGTTTTTTTTTCCCAGACATAATTGGGAAAATGACAAATGTTAGAAACAGAGAGACGCTTGCAGGCTGTATTGATTAAACTACAGAGAGAAAGCACTAATTGCTTCAACAGCTGATGAAAGAATGGCAATAAGGTAGGTAAAATTATTCCTAGGATTCAGGCAAAAGGGCCACTTTTCATACCCAATGCAGGTTGGTCATTTACTGGGATGGTGAGAAAATGTGATTTGGCAGTAAATATGGCCACAATAAGAAAGATCCCATTATTGACCCATTAGCATGTCTCTGAATTGCACACTAGTGCTGTTAGTCTGGATATGCTAGTGGTCAACATAGCGTTTCATGCATCACATTGTCAAAGGCAACCCATGCACACAAACAGGCACACAAATACACACTAAGATACTTCACCTCCCTCAAAAAACACATCCACCCATTAACAAATAAGTCCCACCACAGTACATCACACTCAAGGAAAGATTCACCCACATGCATGCTCCAATACACATACATACACACACACACACACACACACACACACACACACACACACACACACACACACACACACACACACACACACAAAACAACATTTTCAGATATCCCCACCTCCCCACACACATATCCACTCATCAACAAACAAGGCCCCCCCACACTTGATCACACTCAAGGAAACATTCACCAGTTCATCTACATGCATGTTCCAACATACACACACACACACACACACACACACACACACACACACACACACACACACACACACACACACACACACACACACACACACACACAGAGACTTTTTATTCCAAGACTAACCCTTGCCTGGGATATAAACAGGACCTGTTGAAAGACAAACATGAATTGCAGGGACTACACATTCTCTGGAACAGGTTCGCTATCCATGTGAAGCAGAGTTTATCCCCGAGCCACTTCAATTGTAACTTGGACATATGGATAGGGAACCAGAACTTCATCCCTGGTTTGGAACCAACATCTCAAATGGACACAGGCAGCTTGTAAATAGTTCTTCTCTCAGTCCTATGCTTCATCTCCCAAGCCCTACTTACACTACCAGGATACCAGAACTTGTCAGAGATTTGGGATGTTTGTCTAAGCTTAAAAAGGCTACAGTGGTCAGTAGTCTAGTACAAATCTTCAAATCTGAGAAACTCCCTATTGTGGCCACTCAGGCAGACTCACCCTCATACATTCATTCATTCATCCCCAGAGAGACAAAGACACACACAAAAAACATACACATACACACAGACAAAGACACACACACACACACACACACACACACACACACACACACACACACACACACACACACACACACACACACACACACAAACACAGACACACACACACACACACACACACACACACACACACACACACACACACACACACACACACACACACACACACACACGTACTTCCATAGATGTACACTCACTGCACCCCTACATATCTTAGTTGAACTTACCTGCACAGCTAATATTTCCATAGGAATGAATCAGAGGCTGCTGTGTTTTTACAGTGATCCTTTTTCCTCCTAGAGTAAAATTTTAATTGGCTGAAGGATTTTCTTGCTCAACTAAGCAAATCAGGAGCTGCTGTCATTTCTCTGAGAGTGTACATGGCTAATTATTATTAGTCACTTTTTTAGGATTGCCACATTATGAGACAGCTTTCGTATTAAGACATAATTGTTATCCACAAACTAATGCTACTAATTTAACAAATAGAACATTCATGGCAGTACAAGGTTACAAGTGAAAGAAATGCTACTATATATAAATTAGTGTGTTTTTATCTCTCTCTCTCTATAAATATATATATATATATATATATATATATATATATATGTATATAAATTAATTCAGTCTTATATTATGTAGTTTGTAAATGTACTGTGTAGTCAGAAGTTAGAATTCAGATAGGTGTTGTTGCCACTATTACAAAGATTGAATGAATGTTACATATTGGGAAAATCAAGTTAGTTGTCAGACAATAATTTTTTTCCCCACAGGATTATTGTTAGCTGCCCAAAAAGTCATTGCATCTACAACATAAATCTAACAGACTGGATCATTTCATTTGCCAACAAATAGGAATTATATATTTGACAAAATATAGCTCAGTCACAGTCCACCTTCTAAAATTGCCATGGATTTACATGACAGAATATATGACAAAAATGCATTTCATTTTGAGCAACTAACTGCATTTTTCTCACAGACTGATTAATCAAATTCATTTTATTTATAATAATCAACACCAATCACATCTAATACAACATTTTCCATCTTCTGCAAATCCTCTGACAACTGCATGGGAAATAGGTACAAAATGTGACAAGTATTCTATATGTCTTCAACTGTGTCTGTCTGCATGAACATAATTTAGTTTATATGCCAATTGCATTAACAATAAGGAAGTTCAAGCAACCTGGCAATACACTGTGTCAGAGCACAGAAGAATATAAAACCTTAGCCGAATGGTCAGCAACCAATCAAAGAAAATAATCTGTTTGTATTGATTCCAGTTCCAAATGCAGTATAAAAATGACAATAATTGTCAACATAATTACTGCACCAGGGAGGATGTCATGAAAGTAAATGGTAACCCCCCCCCCCCAACACCATGGTTTCAATTCTCTTGCCATTCATAGAACTGATTTGTTTATGTGGTTTTACTTCAGTTTATTATATCTAGAGTGATGCTTATCAGACAAAGGCTGAATAGTAATCTCAACGAACTAGGAACACCCAGACAATTTATAGTGATATCCCTTAAAATGGAGACCAGAATTCTATAAATGCTGTTGAACCTTTTGTCAGTACAGTCAGAATATTTTACATTGTTAATATTGGTACAATTCAGTTGCATTTCAGTTTTTTCTAGTCCTCAAAGCTAGGACCATCATGTCTCTTCCATAATAATACTGCCAGCATCAGAATAAAAGGATGAATAAGAGAAATAATTTGCTTGGTATCCTGACTGCTGTATGATAAATCGGTTATATTCTTCTTTGGTAAGTAAGCTTGAGAAAGTTATAAAAAATACACTGCAGACTGAATCATATTACAAAACCAGATGCAAAGGGGTTAAGTCATGTAAATCAAATGCTTTATTTTTTCATTTGCTGGAAATACTGCTTGCATCTCACACAATCTTCCACTTTGCCAGATTTTGATATATGCTGATATGAGCCTTGCTGATGAGATGAGATCACTTCTGCAGGCCAGGGCTCTAAAAGGTTGGGTAGTTGTGAAGGTCAACTAAAATAATGCATCAAGAAAGTGAAGTCTTCTTCTGAGGATAACAATGTGATTACAAACACGTCATTCAAAATTTTCACTCTGCATTAAGGGCCTGCAGTGCCAACAGCCTCTGTCACTCATTTACATAGTTTGTCTGACTATGGTTGTAGTGTCACTCATTTACATAGCTTGCCTGACTATGGTTGTAGTGTCACTCATTTACATAGCTTGCCTGACTATGGCCTTCTCTCTTTGACTGTCATATATCAGAGATGACCCACTAAGCATGCAGTGTGATAGCGAAGGACCTGTGCTCATCAAAAGGCCATTAACCAGGTTCTTATGCTAGAAGTTAGCAATAACCCTCACTATAACCTGGCTATCACCAGAAGGGCACTTAGTGTGGGGAAAGAAGAATGACAACTCTAATATTCTTAACAGGGAAAAAGCCACACATTGCTAGATATTTTAATGTCTAAGCAATCCCAACCCAGATTACCTGTTCAATACTAAGGCAGAGGGGTCTGTAGTTCTATTCCAGGAGACAAAAAACATTTTAAGAACGCAGTTATGGTAAAGTTTAGACAGAACACTTCATTTCTGGTATAAGCTTGCCATGTGACTTACATCAGCCTGGCATACCTAAGACAAGATACTCCTAGTTTGAGTGGTATCATTTTGTTGTGTAACTTGTGGAAACAAATGACCTTGTGCTTAAGGTCAGAACAGTTTATTCATTGTTGTAGAGACAGCATCATAACCAAAATTAATCACGTCTTTTTTGTAGGTATTACACTTAATATTATGCCCAATATCTGCAAAAATGCCATATAAATCTCTCCCTAAGAAACCCAGGCCTCCTAGTCCATCACACTTTCTGCCTACATCTATGCTCCATATCCTAGAAAAGATATTGGAAACATTGTTTTAGAAGCAACTCATTCAATACATCAACCAATGCCACCTTCTTTCTCAAAAGTAGCATGGCATTTGGTCTGGTCACAGTATATCTACAGCTATCTGGATTGTCAGTGACAGCATTCTTCTTAGAATGGACAATGGCCTAATTACTAAAGCCATTTTTAGTGACCTAACTAGGGCCTTTGATCTTTTCAATCACTCAGTTTTCCTTGACCCTGCTTAAAAAAACTGCCTCTTTAATCATCACTTCTCATTAAATTTCACTTCATCATCAGTCCCTCTGCAAAAAATGTGTCCCTCGAGGACCTGATGTGATGCAACTTCTCTTTTCTATCTACATTAACAAATTCCCTTTTGACTTACCCCATCTTTCCCTCCTGCTTTATGCTGACGACGTGGTCTTTTTCTGCTCCTACCACTGTCTCTCGTCTCATGAACTCAAACTTAAGTCATATTTTCTTGCTCTTACCCAATGGGTCAGTGATAAACAATTGCTGTTTAACTCCTCTAAAATGAAAGTTGGAACTAGGTAAACACTCTTTCCTATCACAAGACCTCTACAAATGATCAATAGTCTCAATAAAACAATTGAAATTTTACTTCATTTAAATACCTAGGGATCTGGTTGGTCCTCTTTCTAAATGTCCATCTCCGGCTGGACAATACCACAGAAATTCAACTCTCTGCTATTCTGAACTTGCAGGATCTTCCCCTTTCTATATTGACCCTGTAGGAATGCCATGCGTAAAGGTATCTTACTGGTTCAGCATGACTATGATCACTCTCTGATTGACGCAGCCTTTAAATGACATGCTTCCATCATTCATCCCATCTGAAATGCCATATGCAGATTCATCAGTCTGTCTCCAAGAAATGAACACCACTGCAAAACCCTTGAAAACAATAACTTGGCTTCTATGAAACAATGCTCTGACTCTCTACTTGCCTCTCAACTATTTAAAGTTAGCATTAATAAGACCTTCCACCATAACCTCCAGGCTATTCAGAGATGCACCAACATTTAAACTTAGAAACCTTAACCACTCAGGTAATTTCTTCTTAACCCCAACATTGATCACATCCTGCTTTGTCAGTCATTGGTCTCAAACTCTGGTAATCTCTCTATTCTTATCTTAAGGATTATTCGTAAACGTTATACCAAATGAAAGCACATTACAAGACTCTAGGAATATGCAACTGTTATCTCTCTAGTCATATAACTTAACCTCTTTGTACCATTTGTCCATCTGCATATCTTTTTCTGACTCTACTTTTCTTTGTGATTCTTTCAGCATGACGACTTTGTATATAAATCTAGTTTATATTGTGGGTTTGCTCTCAGCTGTGATTGAAGTAGGCTCAATGGGACCAGTACTCTCTACACCTGCTAACAAAGTCAAAATTAAAATAAATACATAAAATAAATAGGTCTACAAATCATGATCAATTTAAACTTTTCACTAGCATGTCATGGTAGCTGGTTTGATCTCAGTAATTCTGACCATTAGTGAGATAGAGAGTATTATCCAGTGCTCTAAGACATGATGGACTCCATCTTTGCCAAATTCAAGATAGATTTATTCATCAGTGATGGGTTTTATATAATGGAATATGAAAGTATCCGTGGTCATTGGTGGAACCACTAAAACCTTATTCAGTCAAGTCAATGTCTTCCAGGGAGGGATGCAGTAAGATTATGCATATTTTACTCCTGCTTAGGTTTCAGTTTGTCATAGAACTATAGAATCATAGGATCATAGTAAGTTACTAGGCCACTGGCCCTGAGGCCTTAATAAGCCTAGCCAAGTGTTTAGCCCATGTTTAGACAAGTCAGCACCTGATGCTCCAGTCCAGCAGGGACACTGGTGGAATCCCAGGTGTGTATTTTCTGTTTCCCATCCAGTTATCAAGGTTGCACTTAAAAAGTGTTAATGAGGTACTCTGCTTGACATGGAGTGTGAGTCTATTCCACAGAAGGGGGAGTCTCTGGGACACAAATCTGTCCTGCCAACAAGTCCTATTGTTGTCACAGACCAGGTTGAGACCATGTGTGCAGGTTACATGAGTGGAGCTTGAGTTGCGGATATGCAGCAGTCCCATCAAGGCGGGGTCCGAGATCACCTTGTATGCCAGACAGAGGTTATCTCTGAGGAGTCTGTATGAAACTGAATATAGGGATAGGGCTTTTAGCCTGTGTATGGTAGATTTTTAAGGTCCTGGATTTTCCTGGTGAGGAACCTCTGTGGTCTCTCCAGCTGCTGCATGTGCTCTGTGGGGTACATGCCAAATGGGACATTGTACTCTATAATAGCCCTTATAAGGGAAGAATATAGGGATGTTATGATCTACTTGTGCCTAGATGAGATACCCTTACTTATGAGGTGGGCCATGTAGAAAGCTTTCCGTACAATGTAACAACATGGTGGTCAAAAGTCAGGTTGCTATCAACCTGGGTTCCCGAATCCCTCATGACTGATTGTGTGCTTAGGACATTGTTATTAATGTGATAATTTGTGGGGATATCACTCTCCCCAAAAGGGATGATGCATTTTTTTGATATTACGCTTGAGGCCATGTTTCTGGCACCAGTCATTTGTTTGGGTGAGACCTTCTTGGAGGATGTCCACATCACTTAAGGAATTGATGACAGCACCCAGCATGCAGTCATCAGCAAACTTGGTCAGCCATAGCACACTAGTTTTGGCCTGCACCTCAGAAAAGTATATTCCAAATAACAGAGGCCCCCAGAGTGAACCATGGGGTATGCCACTCATTACGGGTCTATTGCTCGAGGTGGCTTCCCCTATTTTGACTAGGTGGTTTCTATCAGTGACATCATGTTGCACTGTATAATCATGAAAACACAAAAAGCACCAATAAAGCTTCAACACAGGAACCATGACCACCCAAGGATGTTTTACCGCAATCAGTTTATTCTGGTACCTTGGCCTTTCGTCCTCTGGGAATAATTTATTCAACTACATCGACATCAATTTATTCACCTAATACATTCCAATTAACCAATTATATGCATCAATTAACATATTCAAGCAATTACATTAGAATCTACCATAAAGTTTATTTAAACACAACTCTTTTTAAAAAGAGAATCTTTCATAAATAGAAAAAATAACATTATATGATTTACAAACTTTTTCAAAATTCCTTTTACAAAGTTATATTATTGTCCAGATTCATCCCCCTAGGGAATAATGTTTATAATTTATAATCATCCTACATTCTAACCTATCAAGTTCCCTTTTTAAACTATTTCCATTTTCTAAAATTGGCCATGCTAAGACACTAAAGAACAAACTATCTGCCATACCCTCATGTGTAGAGATAAAATGACTAGCTACTCGATTATCCATATTTTGTCTTCTAATGTCACCCAAACATTCCATTATGCATATTTAACCTTTCTTTTTGCTTGTCCAATATACCAGCTTATTTTATTGCAACCATACCCAATAATATATATTACTCCAAAAGAACTGCAGTTAAAAAATTACATAGCTCTATAATTTTTACTATTAATTTTGTTGCCATCTAAATTCCTAACCCTACTACACACTGAACAATTACCATAATTCTGTAATAAATCCATGGGTAGTCGTGTTTCCTGTGTTGAAGCATTTTTGGTGCTTTTTGCAGTTTCTATCAGTGAGCCAGTTTGCTACCCATCTGGAAACATATGGATTGATGCCTAGTTGAGAGAGACTATCTATTATGTCTGAGTGGAGAATCATGTGGAAGGCTTTGACCAGGTCAAGGTAGGTGGTGTGCACCGCCTTCCCTTCGTCATGACTTTTTGTGACTGTCTCAAAGAAGTCAACCAGATTTAACAGACATGACCTCTTCTTGATAAAGCCAACCTGTGTGGGATCAAATGGTTGGAGGTTGTTAATGAGTTCCACGATAATCCATTCCATGGCCTTGCAGATCAGGCTAGTGTGACTGATGGGTCTATAATTTCTTGGATCAGCGGACACTCCACTTTTGTGCAAAGGGATGACAGTGACTGTCCTCCACTCAGTTGAAATGAAGTCAGTACTCAGGCTTTGATTGAATAGGGTGCATAATGGTGCTGCACCTTCCTGCCTCAGTTCATGTAGGATGCAGCCTGGGATGTTATCGGGTCCCCTGGAAGCTGTGTTTTTTACCTCTGAGAGAGCAGTGATGACTTGTTCCCTAAATATAATGGGAAAGGGGTAGCTACCTAGGATGTCCTGATTTACTGATGGGGGGACAGAGGGGTGAAGTTTTCACTGAATCTGTCAGCCAACAAGTTGGCCATATGTACATCATTTGTATATGTGGTGTCCTTGACCACCAGTTCTGAACAGATCTGAGTGCTTCCTTTGATATTGCAGACATATGTGAAGAAGGCCTTATGAATATCTCTAGTAGATGTGGCCAATTTGGACTTGAAGTTTGCTTTGGAGGATTTCACTAGTGCTCTTATTTGCTTGTTCAGGCTAAGGAGAGATTACATCCAATTGGGCACCTGCTCCTTCGTGGTCCTGGACAGCTATTTTTTTTCTATTTATTATAGAGTTTACTTATTGCAGATGTCCACCAGACATGTTTACTCTTCCTTGTGGAGGGAGATTTTGTCCTGTTGTGTATTTCTGCTTCCATGCATCTATATAAATGCTTGTATAGTGCTTTGGTGTAGTTTTGGATATTGGTGCCAGTTCCTACAGAGGGGGAGGGTCTGTTAAGCTGTTTATACCATCCCTCAGGAGGTTGTAATCAACTTTGGAGAAGTTTTTTTGTTTGACTCTAGCTAGAGGGGGGTCGGGGGAGATGGAGACTTTGAATATGACTGCTTTATGATCGGATCATACCAGGGAGGATGATAGTGCAGGGATGCTGCAGTGGTTACTCATGTTGGTTAATACCAAGTCCAAGATATTATCACCTCTTTTGGGGGTATCAACTATTTGTTCCAAGGTGTTTGCATTGACAAAATTGAGGAATCTCTGGGCATTTGCGTTCTGGCATGAGTAGTTCTTCCAATCTATGTTTGGGTAGTTAAAGTCACCCAGGATCAGGGTAAAGGGTTGTATCTTGATAGATTTTAAGAGGTCCAGATAGGCAGATTGGGCATCTTGAGTGAGATTTGGGGGGCCTGTAGCTAGTTGTGATTCGAATATGGGTCTTGTCAATGGTTAACTGCACCTAGAGTGTATCCTGTGCATCATACTGTTTTACCAGCCTGGAGCTGTGTATGTCTTTAATACATATATTGAAACTCCACCTCCTTTGGCTTTACTGCCCACAGTTTTGGATGTATGATAAGATGAGTAACCAGGTAAGGCTGGGGTGCTCTCTGCAGCTTTGAACCAGGTTTCTGTAACTCTGCAGATGTCAGCATTTTCCAGAGTTAAGAATGCTTGCAATGAGTGTGGTTTCATGTTTAGACTCCTAGCGTTTAGCAACATGACCTTTAATTTCCATTTTGTTGAAATTTTTATTTTGGTAGTTTTAACATCATCACTTTTCCTAAAAAAACACTATTGGGGAGGGAAGAGCCTTTCCAGATACCTGAAGTCCAAGTGATCCAGATGCAGGCCATCTCTGGCAAAGCATCATGGTCCGTCAATCATATTTTCCCAGGATGTCAGGTACTGGATCCTCCTGGAATGACACCAGAGACTAATCCAATTGTTAAAGTCAATCATTTTCTGTTTGTATTGAGGCATTATTCTGGGTGATGGTAGAATGCTGCTTATGGCTAGAGACTTACCTGCCTGGGACACATATTCAGTGAGCTCAATCTTATCTCTCTTGATGTAGTCCAGGGAGGAATGTCTCAAGTCATTCATGCCAACATGGACTATGACAGAGTTATAACAGTACCTGTTGTTGAGAGACTTGAGTACGCATGTGATATGGTGGATTCTGGCCTCTGACAGACAACTAGCCATAACTATATGATCAAATTACATTCTATCATTTGAATAGCCTGCTTGATCAAAGAAAGACAGGAAATCAGGGTTCATGGACAATCAACATGATAGAACACTAGATTGACTAAAATGTCTTATTGTCACTAGTTGGTTGACTTAGTCCTGCTTGGTGTTAAAATCACAGTATTGTTAGAAAAAAATTAAACTGAAAGAAGTCAAAGAATATCCTTGTTTGTTTCTAGTGCTAAGGGACTGATTTTTACATGACCGATGGACACATATATATAGACTTAGTAGTACTCAACATGAGAAGTTTGGTCAGAGGCCCATGCTTGCTAGGGTGGCTTGAGGAAATGCAAGCAAATTTACCCATATATCTTCTTAATGTCAAGCAGAGTCGTGATACAATGACCATGCATGCCTTGGTCAGAATGTAATGGACTGTGAATATAATCAGAAAGATGTCACCTCCCTACATAGTCATCTTGTTTTCTATTAAATAATGTGTCCTAGATCAGCTTCCATGGCTTGCCATGATTTTGTCCACGATTTGGATCTCAATAAAAAGGGAAGTGGGATGGCTAGACCCAGCAATCAAAAAGTTTAAATTCAAATAAAGAGAACCACTGCATCTAGCAACCAAGTGGGTCATGTTTCCACATCTTGTTGAAATAGAAAAGTTAAGGAGTGAATATTTCTGAGGGTAACATATGCAGCCAGTTGTTAAGGATTTCAAAGCCCATGTTTTTTCTTGATTCCAGATACGCTACATTTTCTTTTTCAAAGAGAGAAATTTGATCAACTAATCTGTAGGAAGCCTGTGTGGATATTTTTTCCAAGCTAGATATCCTAATGAATATTATTACTTCTTCAAGTATATTTGCAGAAGGTAAGTAGAAGGACCCATGGGATATGACAAATATCTAAGCAATTGTCAAGTAAAATCATTTTTCCAAGTGCTCTCTTGGTCCAACCAAACTAACAAAAACCTAGGTTTTTCCTATTCCTAGAAAAGAGAAAGCAATTGGTCTGTGTTCTCTGGTAGACCTTGATATATTACTGTCATTACCAAATCTGGATTAATGGCTAGTGAGGTGTCATAATACATTACTGCAGAGTTTAGATCACCTCATTCTTAGTCATCTTCGCAGAGACTCAGTTGTTCCTCATATCACCAGATATCTTTTAGCAAGCTTTTTGTCATTCCATGTGATTTTCTGTTTGTACTGTCAATGGCACTCTACAATATTTAGGCTTTTAAGTAAAATCAGCTTTTCAGTGTGAGATTTTCAAATTATCTTGTATGTGGTGATTGAGGAAATTAATCTTATCCTAGAATATATTGGAGTGGCCATTCCACTTTTGCAGTTCTGGAAAATCCTTCAGGGACAGTGTCAGCCAATGACTGGGGCTAAAACTGAATCAATGAAGACCGAAGCATGGTATATTACATGCACTTGATATATATATGAAAAAAAATCTCCCTGACTCTATGTACCAGCTTTGCCAAATGCAAACATAAATTAGTGTGTAATATTGATAAACAGTAGATGTTTATGTGGCATAACTGATTTCATTTATCAGTTTGGGCTCTTCAAGTATCTTTGAGATCATATGCATTACATAAATCCTGCTAACCTTCAGTTTCCTAAATTTGTATTGTTACAATTGTTATACATTTGAGTTTTGCAGTTAATTTAATTTCTGGATATGTTCCTGATTTTAGAGCTGCAAAGCAAAACCAATATTATGACATGTATTTGATGTTTTAATTTCACTATTGATTCAGTTCTTCCTTACAGTCATGCCCACAAAATGATGCCAACTTATCTATTGGCAATGGTTTACATACAGCAGCAAAGCATTCTGGGTAATTGAACACCATACTTCTTTAGAGGAACTACTTATGTACATTATGGTTTTACTTATAGATTTTCTATTTAGGATGTCTCACATGTAAGATATATCCTGCAAATTGTCTTACTAGAATATATGATTTCTCTGTTTCTTCATTTAGCATGAAAAAATAGTAGCTTATACAATAGTATATGTAGTGAGGCATTATACATTCAGTCATTCTTGATGTCATGTCAAAAGGTTCCAGCTTCAAGAAAATGTTTAATGGACAGTGCTATCAACACAATTAATTGCAAACATAATACACATTTTTACATTATACACTGTAAATGTTCATATGTTGTATCATAAGCAGATTATTCCCTTTACCTAGGTTTGGTTATATCAAGTGTTATGAAAAGTTTGACAATACCCTTTAACATACCTGATGAGACAAGAGTTATGTTGATCTAACTTGACCTCTTTCCAGTCTCTTCTTGGAATGTTGATGGAATTATAGTATCGGTCCTATAAACTCATGAGGAAAATAGTGTTTGTGTGAAACATGATCCTATCAGTATGGTACATTTATCAAGGGGTCCATTCATCTGTGCAATCATGGCAACATAATCGATCATTACTAAGTCAGAGTTTCAAATTCAGTAGTCATTTGTAGCAATGACCATCACCACAGCTGCTGTTAGTGCCTGGGGTAGTATACTTGTATTTTTAAACACTTTTATTAAATTACCACTTAAGATATAAGCACATATACATTAAGAGAAAAGAAAATAAAGCATATTAATATTTTTAATGTTTAGGTATTTTATATTACATGGCGGCCACAGTGGTGCAGCAGTTAGCATTGCCACCTCACAGCAAGAGGTTCTCTTGTTCGATCCTCGGCTGGGGTGCCTTCTGTGCGGAGTCTGCATGTCCTTCCTGTGGTTGCGTGTGTTTCCTCCAGCTGCTCCAGTTTCCTCCCACATCCCAAAGACATGCTGTAGGTGGATTGGACACTAAATTGGCACTAGGTGTGAATGTGTGCACGTGTGCCTTCTGTGGAAGGTTGGGCACCGGGCTGGCAACTTGACACCGTAAAACTCCACTGCCAATCATGAGCAGACAGGTGATCCGCTGTGGTAACCCCTAACCCAGAAAAGCCGAAAGAAGAAGAAGAAGAGGTATTTTATATTACATACATGATTTCTTTCTTTTTAACAATTATTCACTCCAGCATTACAAACAAATTCTCATTTCCTGCCTTTCTTTCAGCCTCACTCCTACTATTAAACATTATTCTGCATGTTTTGCCCTGCATGTCATTTATTTCTATGTAATTTTCCCCTTCCTTTTCTAAAGATCCCATCTCTAGTTCTTTTATCTCCTTTACAATATTCAGTTCTTCAATTCCAGTGGTTTTACATTTAGATTTCCATTTTCTAGTAATTGCTTTTTTGGTAGCTAAAAGCATTAAACTTAGTAACGCCTTACTAGGTATAGCTAATTCAGATACTGTATCCCAGCTCAAAATAACATTTCCTTACTTACAGCCATTTGTTCCTGCAACATTTATGACAAAGTGCTCTCTAGGATGTTTTTTAAGTTTGGCAATTTGTTACACTCATTTAAAACATTACTTGTTGCCTCTCTCTTTTCCGTCACTATGCCAGCATTTGCTTAAAGAAAAATTTCTGAAGTCTGATTAAGATACAAAAAAAAAAAAAAAAAACTATGCAGACACTTCTAAGTTAAAATCCTATACCTTCTGGATTTTGTTTAATATGCTGGAGGCATGCAGATGTCTTCCAACTGTAACTTTGTAAATTGCCATTCCAGTCTTTCTTGATCTTTTCTAACTCCTCTGATTGATTCTTGTAGCTGGCATGCAATATTTTATCACCTACTAATTATTGCTTTTTTTAACAACACCTTGTGTTCTAGACTCAACTGAATTTTCTACCTGAGCCAATCCTTCACTTAACACTCTCTTATCCATTTCTCTTTGTTTATACTTTGATAAAAATCTCTACTAGGGAAGTTCATCTATAACCCACATTCTAAACTTTGGCTTGGCATCATCCAACTCTACTATCTTTCCCTCTCTATTTTTTGCTGCCAATTCCTTGGTTCCTTCATCAGTTTCTCCAGTCAATACCAGCCCATTCTTGCCTATTCTATATGCCCCTACTTGTCATCATTACTGGCAAAATCTCCTTTCTCCATTCCTGCATTGGCATCATTCGTTGAATACTTTCTGCAGCTTTATGAATAAAATATTCAGTATGGTTGCTGTAATTGTCCTTAAGAATCTGAATCCAAAACCCTACTCTAGCCTTATCTCTCAAACTTTCATCATCATCCCTTTTCACTTTAATTTATAACCTTCTGTTTGTGTTATGAATATCAGCTTTAACTGCATAACTCTAAAAGATCTATTCAAATCAGGTCATCCTAAACCATCTTATTCCGTGGAGAGGATAAACATATCCTACTTAAGTTTTGGTATTCCTTCCATCAAATCCATTATACTGGTTTGCAAGGTATGTGAGTTTTCTGTATATGCCACATTTAGATTGTCATAGCACTCCCTATTTCTGTCCATTACACTTGCCCCAAGTCAACTTACATAGCTGAAACTTATCATTACTATGTTAAATTGACCGGGCATGACTGTTGCAACTGCAAACAACAGACAATCACATTAATTTGTAAGATGGCAGGAGCATGGAATTTTCCTTTACTGTATCCAATACTCTAGAAAAAATGGGCAAATGAGTATCAAAGTAGTTAAGCATTACAGTCTCATGGTACCTGTTTCACTTCTCAAGTAAGGTGAGTACTGTAGGGAACCTAGACATCTCCTTTGTGTCTCTGTGGAATTTTGGTGGGAGCTTCTGTTTCCTCCTTCATTTCAAATTCATGCCAAAGGTGAATCGAGTTTCCTCTAACATTCACATATATGCTTTTACTTTGTGTGATTGTGCATGTACATGGAGGACAGTGGGCATGTGGGTGCTTGTCTGTATATGTTTTTGTGTATCTGTATTTAGCAAGCAATCGTTTGATGTCCTGTATAAAATGTGATTTTTCACCTTGCACTCATTGAGTGCTAGGAATCATATTCTCCACAATGCTGTAATGCATTAAGGGATAATTAAAGAATGAATGAACTTGCACTCTATCTCTCACCTTCCATCTACTACAGTATACAACCAAAGCTCCACGTTAGCACGGGTCTGTGTAAACAAAATAGATACAGCCTGTATTACAGAAAAAATGGATCTATCATGCTGACCTGAAGAGAGGGAACTAATAAACAGTCTAGGCAAGATGCGAGCATCAATGAATCCAAATTTCTGAGCTTCCAAAATACTCCTCTTTCTGGCATAAGACAGACATATGTGCAGTTTATGGTAGCCTGTTATGATCCTTCTCCTTCACACCTGCCAATCATCTCAATAAACCATGTTGATGCTAGTTGTCTTGTCAACTTGACTGTTGTAATTTAGCCACTGGTAAAAAAAAAAAAGATAAGAACCAACTGTGAAGACAGAAAGATAGTGCAACTGATAAATTTAAAGAGTAAAGCTGTATTTTTATGAGCCAGGGATCAAATTAAGAGTGATTCTGCCTGCAGGTTTTCAGCGGAGAAATAGTAGAAAGCTACCTGGACTGGTCAAGGGACAAATTGATCCAGCTTGGAGTTTTGTTCCAAGAAAACAAGAAGACAATAAGTGTACAAGTCCCAAACGCTGCCAAGATAGCCAGGGGAAATTCAGCTGTGAAAGTCAGATAATAAAGTATTAAATAAAGTACTCCAGAAACTTCAATCTTGCTAAAAATAGTTCAATTTTTGCTATACAATGGATAAGCACTGAAGAATAATGCAGGCTATATTTCGGCTTATACATCTTTTTTGGCTGTGTGCAGTGCTGTGCTGAAAGTGTCTCATAGCCAATGTATAGATGTTAGCTGAATAGGCACATCAGCCTTAATGAATGTCACATAGTATAAAATTGTTATAGAAAACAGAATTAATAATGATTATTTAGTAGTCAAAATGGAGCCAGCACCCAGGGCTTCATCACGGGGTAGCAATTTGCATTTAGCAGTACAGGAAATTGATCTTAGATTTCCTGTGTTAAGCAGTCCTACTAAAATATGTTCTGTATGCATAATAACATTTCCTGGCATAATGACTGATTTGCAGATCTGTACTACACTAGGCAGCACAGTGTAGTTCTTGAAAAAATAGGTATTTATCTTGTTGGAGACTCTTTCACAGCTGAATAAAAAGGTAATGTGATTGAGATTTTTTGTCAAGTCCATGCAGTTCACTTTTACCATGCAGAATAATTTAAAATAATCTAACCATCTCA
This sequence comes from Protopterus annectens, assembly GCF_019279795.1. NCBI lineage: Eukaryota > Metazoa > Chordata > Ceratodontiformes > Protopteridae > Protopterus > Protopterus annectens. The sequence goes on from NC_056732.1 coordinate 119,835,899, forward strand.
GGGCTGGTACATTCAATGTTGCATGTGTGTAATTGACATAAATGCCCATGGTATGACCATATCTGATCTCCTTATAAGTTCACAAATCTTACATTAACCAATGAACATTTTGAGTTAGTTTGCCAAAATAAATCATTTCCAGTAACAGCTGAATGGTCCCATTACCTTTCTTAGTCCTTTTCCAGAAATGGACTTTGGCATATCCCAACTAGCTGCTGATCAGTCAACAGGCATTGCTCACTAACCATCAGAAACCATTAGTTATGGGTAACAGATTTTTATTCTGTTCCAGTTGAATATTATTATGTTTGATCTTAACTCATTCCCTATTCAAAATATTGCTTATGGATAAAAAAGGACTTCTGTATATCTCTCTGAAATTTCAGAGCCATTGTGAAACTGTCCCCTGTGCTTTGTAACACAGTACTGCTATATTCATCTATATGAATGAGGTTAAACTACTCTAACTCAGATTAATAAAAGAGTCCAGGAGTTTTGTGAATTTACTAGATAGAAAAAAATCCAGGCATACTGATTATCTCTTACTGTAAGTTTAAGTAGACATGAGGCCTCATTAGAAACATTGTTGCTATATTCCCTATCAGCATAAAATAACAATAATAGTGTGTCCATTCTAGATGCCTCATTCTGCAAATGTAATGCCATCATACCAGTCATCAAATGTGTGTGGGAGTAAATGCAAAATATGAAGCTGTTCTATTTTCTGTGACGCAAAATAAATAAACATATCCATTTCTGCAGATCCCAGCTATCCATACCAAATCTCATTGATGGGTAACTATGTTGGAGACTCAGTATTTCTCAAGAGCAGACAATATTATTCAAAGTAAAACTATGTACAAGAATGGAGACTGTAAATAATCATGAAGACATGCATATCAATCCATAATAATCATCACCCCCTTTTTCCTGTTCTTCTATGTGGAGTTGGGATGTCACAGATGTCACCAACTCTATTCAGTGCCACTCTCCTACCTTCAGCAGTCTTGCCTAATGCAAGCCATCTCTCAAGCGATCCATCCTTCTTTTGTCTGGATATCCTAATTTTATCTTGCCTTCTTGCTGTCTCTCCCAAATCTTAATAAAATCATCTTCTACTTTCCTGCAGTTGTCACTTTGCTGTAATCTGCTCTTCTTGACATTCTCTGCAACTGGGGCTACTTTGGCCTCTGGTCTGCTATCCTCATTTTTTCATCTGTCCCACAGTGTACATCCTATGACCCATCTTGTGCATTTTATCTCCATCACCTCAAGCTTCCTCAACTGTTATGACTTCTGCAAATCTTTTTGTACCATATCAAATCATTTGTTGCACAGCTGATTTATGTACCTTTCCTTTCAGCTTCATTGCATTCTTGTGTAACACACTACCCCCTGACACTCTGCTTCTAGCTTTACCCTCCTCATTCAGACTTCCCTTTTTCTCAACCACTCATCTAAGATACTGAATGTATCTGTTTACTGTCATGGCAACTGCCTTGTCTCTAGTCAGTTACACCTCATGTGCCTTCAGTTTTGCATTTCAGTCTCCTCTCATATGCTGATGCTACTTTTCAGTGTCTCCTTGTAGTGCAACATCATCTGCATGCAGCAGCTTTGTTGATCTGCTCCCTCTTACTTGTTTAGTAATGTAATATATCACCAGAATGAACAGCATTATGAACAGCAGGATGGTTAGAACTAAACTCTAATGCCCACCATCTCCTACTGGGACCCCCTTTATAAGTCTGAACACAGTGCATACTTGTGGGTCTTTGTACACAGTTTGCATGAATTCTACAATGTTATCAAGTCTTCAGACCATCTCAGAACTGCACAAGTCAACTTTCCTGGGATCTTATCATATGCTTTGTCCATGTTTAGGAAATGCTGGTTGGATTCTTTCTTCATCTCCAGTTTCCTGCTCAATATCTGTCTCACTGCAAACATTGGGCCACTTGTGCTATATCATGATCTTCATCCAAACTGGTCGTCTCCTATCTTAATTTCTGCTAATATGCATATTAATTTATCATACTCTTCATAGCACTTTCATGCAGTGTGATAGGAGTTTGATAACACTAGACTGTCCAAATTTATGAATATACCCTTTATTCATAGGTAAATACTAGGCTAACTGTTCTGAAGGGCCATTTTAAGACTAGCCTGATGTTCACTGGCATTATAATACTTGTTCTTCAGTCAGCTGGGATACACCATTTTCCATGCTGTGATAAGTACATCAGGAGCCAATTTCCTCTAACCCATCCACCATCTTGATCATTTCTGCTGGGACTTCATCCGAGCCTGCTGCTTTCCTTGCCTTCATTTTCTTTGATGCTATACTTATGTCTTGTAGGGTGGGTTCTTCTTCCTTCTACATTGTAGCCTGTTAGTTTATGTGGGTTTTCCTCATCCAGAAAATGCTGGGAATACTCCTTCCATGGGAATACTCCTTCCAACTCACACTGATGTTCTCTGGACTGGTGAGAAGATGGTTGCTGGTATACCTTATGAATGGTGTCTTATGACTGTCTTCTCTATCTTTCTGTCTTTGAGTTGTGACCCAGTTGGATTCTTGCCATCTGCTGAACCACTTTCCAGTAGCTGGTAGAGTGCCTCTGATGCCTTGTTGTTTGCCATTGATACTGTTGCCTTAGCTTCCTTACCAACCAACTGGTATTCCTTTTTAGTCTTCTCTATCTTTTCTATCTCTCAAATCCTGCACTCCTTTTTTCTTTTGATAACTGTGTGCACTTCTGCATTCCACCACCAGTTTGCTTATGTACCTTATTTACACACCTGGTATGGCCCCATATCTGTGCTCATGCTGTTTGGAGATGCTGCCATTTTTCTTCTTCTTCTGTTCCACCTATTTCTATTTCTACCTGAGGGTCAAGAGCCCTGAGTGTTTCCCTAAACTTTTGTGTTGTTGCTCCAGTCAACTTCCAGATCTTCAGCCTAGTCTATGTTTACCTTATTGCCTTACATGATCACTGCTTGCAGCTGATTGGGGCCAATACTGTTTAAGCTGTGGGCCGAATGTTTTACTGGGAATGACTTTACAATCTGTGACTCTACCCCATTGCCCTTTCCTTACTAAGAAAAAGTCTACCTGAGTTGCATGTGGGTCACTCTTTTATGTGATCTTGTGACTCTCTCTCTTCCTGAACCATTTGTTGACAACTATCAAGCCATTTTCCAAACATAATTCTATATCTTGCTCTGTCTATCTTCATATGAGCATTCCCATTCCTCCTTTATTAACACCAACACATTTTACTCTACTTTATATAGTAGGTCCTGCAAATGCTCCATGAACATAAACTTTTCCTCACTATCGCCACCTTACAGTAGGTCATAGGCTGAGATTATAAATGCTGCCATATCTTTACAATGAAGTCTGATTGCCATGAGTCTGTCACTATATATCATTCACTGGCTTCAGAATACTATCTCTTTCTCTCTCCCACCACAGTTACTATACCATTTTAGCATATCCTCCCCCAGAGTAGTAGATCTCAAGCTATGTCACTTTGTTGCACTGCCTTCTGTCATCTTTCCTAGATGCAGAATATGTCCAGACTTCACCTTATCATCATTTCGCCCACTTCCAAGCTGCACCCTGTCAGTGAACCTATATTCAATGTAGCAATCATTAGTTAATTTTTGGCAGATTAACTGGCTTTACATCTAGCTGCATGCACTAGACCTATCCCATTTAATTAAGACTAGGCAACTGGACAACAGCTGGACACCATCTTAATGGCCCAGAGACTTTATAACAGTCTATTGAATCACATAAAGGTTGCAGTCTAAATACTACCAGAGGATAAAAAAACAGTGGTTCATCATTGTTCTTAAACAAAAACATCCAGTCTTAACTATAAATCATAAAGAGCAAGAATGTACACAATATACAATAAAGTACAAGTGCATGCTTAAGCACACTGCATAGGAATGCTATAGAGTAAAATAAAATAAAATAAATATCCTAATTTCTCAATTTGGATTTCTTTAGGATGAAAAAACATAAATATGAAAGTATGAATAATAAGTGACACACAGTGATTAATTTTTGTACTGAAGTAATGTGTGCATTAACAATCACAGTACCATTTTGTTAATAAGCCATTGCTGTTCCTAATGCTGTCAATTATTAGCTGATAAGCTGCTTTGTTGTAGAAGCTGGACCAAAAAAGGCCTAAATGCCATAAGGATCTATGGATATTAATTGGAAATATAATTAATGTTTTAGACTTGTATGAGTTGATTACTGTACAGCTCTGTCCATAGCACAAGTGGAATATATTAGGTGTCCAATGCAGAAAAGATATTCTTCATGTACTCAAACCAAAGTGGTCATATTAATCCTTCAGCCAAAACTGCTGTGATTTATCCAGTGTGCTAAACTTTAATATTAAATAAGTTATGTATGGACATTCTCGGATGCAAAGGGGTTCTCTCAATCAGGAAATTAAATTATCACTTCTTGCAACTTTTTAAACACCATTACCATATTGCTTTATCATGTGTACTACCTAGGATTTAATTTTGGCAGGTTTAAGTACTGCAGTATGCCAAATAAAAATAAACTGAGGAACTTATCTTTATGCAAGACTTGGAGAGATGTGGAAAGCCCTGATCTGTGAGGAACAAACTTTTCATCAAAAGGGAAATAAAGAAAAAAATAAGCTTTTATTTCAGTTCTGCTTTAATATATATAGTCTTGTAGTATCATTCATGGTTGTGGCAGAAGTGCGAACTGCTTCCAGATTTGAATTTAATTTTTTCGCCATTTGTTGCCACATTTGTCCATAAACAGCATTACTGGTAAATTTCTACATAATTTGGTGCCGTAAACTGCAGTGCAATTACAGCAGTGAGGGGGTTGTTTTTTCTGCTCTAAGATTTCTGCTTTGTTGCTTTTACAGTTGTTGATATCCCAGTTTTACACCTATAGTTTTAAATTCTGCTTATCATTTACATGCTTTAAGTTGCATTCCAGTGCCTTTCTGTTCCACTGTTCTTTGTGTCTTCCCCACCCCCTAGGCAGATATTAAGCTAAAGCTTCTGAAATTTTAACCTGCCTGGAGTCATTGACCTGTAGCTCACATAAGTTGCATTCCACTGCCTTTCTGTTCCTCTGTTCTTTATTTCTGTCCCAACGCCCACTGAGACTTTAAACTAAAGTATTTGAAAGAGCTCCAATATTGGCCAAGTTGGCCTGCTTCTTCCTTGAGTCTTTTCCCAACCCTCCTACCCTTTTCCTATTGTTGTTTTATAAATCTGTCCCTCTGGCCTCTACCCCTATGGTAATCTGTTTTCCAAACTTCCTCCCTTCCTCTTTTACTGCTGTTTGTTGTAAAAGTTATTTAAGTACTCTTCCAACAATTTGTTTTCCATAGATCCATGATACTGAGTGCCCACTCAGCAAATATGTATTGCTTTTGAGTAAACCTCCTTTTCTACATATTGTCTACTGCTCATTTACCCAGATCTCAGGAAAATTTTTGTACTAGCCTGTTCTAGAAGTGTTTACTTGTATCACGTTTACTTAAGTTATTTTGAGTGATTGCTAGCATGTCCAGCTTTTATTTGTGCATTTCATTGCATTTTTGTAAAATAAATGTCTTCCTCTTACTGTTACTGCTGTAAAGCTGTCTTGAAAAGGAATTTCCAGCTAGTTGTTTAAGTGGATTGTGGAAGCATTGCACTTGTGGGTATCTTCTAATGTGTTTTTACATAAGTAGTAATGGACTTATTCATCTTGAGGCAGGAGGTATTTTTTTTTTTTTCAGTTGAAAAGCAAACAGAAGGGCTCATAGTGTGGTCATTGTATTGGCCAGAGGGCTAATTCGTTAATTTTCTGTGTTTCTCTGCAGTTATAAAATTGCCTCTAACACCACACATACAGTCACAATCAATGTAGCCCCAAATACTAAGCCTCTAAGGTAAGCAAACAGGCTTTCCAAGACTCTTATCATACGTGCTGTATTTAAGACATACTGATGCCACCTCTAATTAGGCCAAACAAAGGGATTATGATGGGTACTTGCTTATCTAGAACTAGGAACCACCAAATCATGTACCCATTCAAGTCATTACACCACAGTTACAAGTATGTGTAAACGCCCTAAGATGTACCTCCCAAGACTATATGAAGAGAGAAATTATGGAGCTCTCAAACTATGCGTCTTAGGTTGGTATGATCCTAGCATTAAGCAGTATATTACCATCACTGCAGATAATGCCACACTATGAACAAAAGATGATTGATTTTAACAATTGGCTGTCATTCTTGTGTCTTTCTAAGGGGATCCAATATTTATCAAAACACTGTAAACTGCAGATACAAAAAACATGAATAACACAGAGACCTCAACACAACAGTTCAAAGAGCTTTACTGAACATAACCTCCACATATTATATAAATACAAATATATAAATAAATATATAAATATATTTCCACATGACACGAATGACAACTACAAATTCATACAGCAAATAATAAAATAACAAAACCTCAATTTTATTTCTTTTAAACACCCTTAAATGAATAAATCTTAATGTTAAATAACAAAAGCATGTTAACCTACCAAGTTAATCTCAAGGTTAAGGCCCCTGGGATGCAAAGTTTTAAAATTCAGAATTAATTTGCTTTGCAGCTCATTTAGCATTTTACCAACACCCCCCCCCCCCCATCCAAAATAGGTTATGCCAACACACTAAAAAAGAAAAAGCCATAATTTCCATCATGTACATTATTAAAATGATCACCCACTGGACTTCTCATGTTTTTGTTGTGGATGTCCCCCAAATGTTCCATGAGTCTCACTTTTACAGCCCTATTCATTTGTGCAATATACCACTTGATGCTACTACAACCACACCCCACAATATAAATTACCCCACAAGAACTACAGTTAAACCTCCCTCTAAATGTATACAAATTCGGAAGGAATTTCAAGGACGTATGGAGTATCTAGATATTCCATGTTTTCTGAGATACTGAAAAAGAAACTTTTGGATTCGTGGCACATTGTGAGTAGGGATGAGGTAGTGGGACATTTTTTCCCCAGATTTGTGAAATTTTCATATGGGAGATATGTGAATTTGAAGGAATTGTTAAATATGGCCCTATTCAATGTACCTTAAGAATCTGTTGGGTCATTTGCTTGTGGGCATTGTAAAGTATGTGGTAGAATTAGGAACGTCTCAGGCACAAGCAAAAATGGGCAGAAATTCACATGTAGAGGGAGGTTTAACTGTAGTTCTTGTGGGGTAATTTATGTTGTGGGGTGTGGTTGTAGTAACATCAAGTGGTATATTGGGTAAACAAAGAGGTCTGTAAAAGTGAGAATTATGGAACATTTGGGGACATCCGTAACAAAAAAACATGAGAAGCCCAGTGGGTGATCATTTTATTAATGTACACGATGGAAATGATGGCTCTTTCTTTTTTAGTGTGTTAGTACAACCTATTTTGCACAGGGGTGGGGGGGGGGTTGATAAACAGCTAAATGAGTTGGAAAGCAAATTTGTTCTGAATTTTAAAACTTTGCATCCCAGGGGCCTTAACCTTGAGGTTAACTTAGTAGATTTAACATGCTTTTGTTATTTAACATTAAGATTTATTCATGTAAGGGTGTTTAAAAGAAGACATTTTTTTTAGCTTTTGTTATTTTATTATTTGATGCATGAATTTGTAGTTGTCATTTGTGTCATGTGGAAATATAATATATTTATATATTTATTTATATAATATGTGGTGGCTATGTTCAGTAAAGCTTTTTGAATTGTTGTGTTAAGGTCTTTGTGTTATTTGGGATCCAATATTTGTCAGCTTGGGAAGATATGGTTACCAGACCATGTTGTTTTGCCAAGGATGGGCTGCACCTGTCCCCTCTATGTTTTCAAATAGTTGCAAAATCTACTGCTTTTTTAGGCAATGCCAAATTGACAAACCTACCAACATAGCAAAATCAACTCAAATGAACCTCAGTAAGTTACTGCTCAATGCCTGGAGCTCAAAATAAATGGCTACACCCTTTCCAAGCCCTCCTCACACTTGAGAATATAGACATCTGTGCAGTTACCCAGACATGATTAAAACAGCAGAGAGTAGCCTGGTAGTGCAAGGTTTCACTACCTATCACACTTTTAGACCAGTAGCTGCACAGGCAAGTGCTAAAGGTGAATGTTTCTTGACCTATATCAGTAACAAGCATACATCAAGACTGGTCAAACAGGATAATGTGCTGGAGTTCCTCCACATGCAGATCACCAAAAACAAAAACCCATACCATAACCTAGTCGGCTAAGGGTCACCATCCATCTTCCATGAAACTTGACCTACTGGGGGCACTTACCATCAAACCTAACACCCTACTCATAGGAGACTTTAATTACCCCTCTATAGACTGGGAATTCCACATGTCCTCAAATTTAAAGGCACAGAGATTCCTGCATTTTTTAAATAAAAACACATATGACCAAGTAATGAATACACCTCTAGTGGGCATATTCACTATTTGCTCACATATGTAAGTAAATGTAAACACCCTTGACCAAACATACTGTACCTTGTACTCACAAATATGGGAAAATGATGTACCCATAACCAATATTTTATCCTCCCTGGTAAAGTCTGACCTAAAGCTTTCTCCTTCAAAATCAAAATCTACTCCATAATCCCAGTAAATCCAGAAACACTTGGGAACTATTTCAAGGCAAACTAACTTTTATTAAGTGATGATTTTTTTTTAAATTCAATGCCCGTCCAAACCTTGAGAACATGGAAGCCTATGCTGAATTGCTCTCAGAAACACTGTGCAACCATGACAATGGCTGCATTGAAGCTGCTGTACCTACCAGAAGTAAGTCCAGAACTAATCCCAGAAACAACTGCCCTGGTGGCATCTCAAATTAAACAAGCTACACAACAAAAGGAAAAAAAATGGAAAATTCAAGAAGGGTAATTCCCATAAAAATAAAAACTCTCTCATCAAACTAAACAGAAAACTAACAGGGCTAACTATGACAAACAAAGCCAGTGTTGAAGTTAAGATAGTGTCCCAGATGAAACATAAACATAAGGCCTTCTTCAGCTATGTCAAAAACCTGAAGGGCAACACAGAGCAATGTTCTGAACTGGTGGTTAATAATGTCACATTCACCAAGCCTGGTGATACAGGAATCCTGCTAGCAAACAGATTCGGTTTCAAATTTACTTCCCTCTCACCCCCAACCACCCCCCAAGAAGTACCTTGAAACATAACCCCTCCAACTGTAACTAAGAAGCATGGACTGGCTGTGCCAGATAACAGCAAAAACACAGCTTCAAAGGGCCCTGATAAAATCCTAGGACACCTCCTGAACAGTCTAAAATATTATTCAGCAATGCCCCTGGAGTCACTATTTAACTATAGTCTTAAAACAGACTTTGTGCCCTGAGAGTGGAGGACTGTGATGATCATCCCCCCTGATAAAGAAGGATATTCAACAGATTCTGGAAACTACAAACCCATTAGTCTGACTAGTTATATTTGCAAAGCCATTGAAAGAATTATCATAAAAATTATCAACAAGGACATAGGAGAGCTCAAGACACCAGATCCATCCTAGTTTGGCTTTGTGAAAAGAAGGTCATCTTACTGAACTTGGTGGACTTCTTTGAAAAAGGTTACTAAGTCAATGGATAATGGGAACGCAATGCATACTGCCCTACCTAGATCTTACTAAAGCATTTGATACAATACCCTACTTGGACGTTGGCAACAAATGTATGGAACTAGGCATACATCCCTTTAAAACATGCTGGATAGCTAGCTGGCTCATTGGTTGGACTCAGAATAGGATTGGTGAGGCCCTCTCCACAAAGAAGTTAGCCACCAGTGGAGTCCCTCAGGGCTCTGTGCTGGGCTCTCTCTATTTGGCATCTATTTCTCAGTGGTCAAAGCCAATGTTAAAGGCCTGTGGCTGATCAAGTTTGCAGATGATTGCAGACTGGGAGCAGTCATTGAGTCCCTCCAAGTTGAGAACACCCTTCAGGAAGGTCTAACATAAACAAATAATTGGTGCAAAAGCCATGGCTTAAACCTCAATACCAAGAAATGCTTTATAGTCCCTTTTGGGAAGTCAGTCACCCCAGATTACTACATAATCTATAAAACACCCCTAAAAGTTGATTCATAAGTCAGGGATCTAGGAACACATGTAGACAGTAACTTATCCTTCAACCAACATATGTCCATGTTAGTAAGAAAGTCTTTCTATGTTGCTCAACTTCTAAGTAAGGGAATGACATCAAAGTCCAGAGAGGTCATTGTACCACTGTACTTGCTGTTCATTAGACCCATCATAGAGTATAATGCCCCCTTCGGTATCATTTTGAAAAGGCACATGCAGCAACTGGAATGTCCACAAAGGTTTCTTACAAAAAGAATATAGAGAGTATCTGGCACTGAGAAGGTTGTCAAGACAATCACTACACCTCATACACCACCCACTCCTACACAACACACACCCACATATGCTGAGGTCCTCAAAAAAAACATACACAAACAAAGGAGACCTCCGAGGCAAAAACACAAGTTTTCTCCACAACCCTCCACACCATATATCATGCATAGTCCACACACCTGTCTCTTACAGCCACTAAGGCTTAACCATAAACCCAACACATTAGTAATAGGAGACTCCATTGTGAGACACGCAGAAGTGCCTCTCAGCAGGCTGGATAAGGAGAAACTCATGGTTAGTTTTCTGTCAGGGGCAAGAATCCACCATATCTCATACACACTCAAATCTCTCAACAACAGGTACTGTTATGACTCATGTTGGTGTGAATGACTTGAGACGTACCTCCTTTGACTATATGAAGAGAAACACGATTGAGCTCACCGAATACATGTCCCAAGCAGGTATGTCCCTAGCCTTAAGCAGCATTCTACCATCACCCAGAATTATGCCACAATACAATCAGAAAATGATTGACTTTAACAATTGGCTTAGTTTTTGGTATCAATCCAGGGGGAACCATTACTTGACAGCCTGGGAAGATATGATCAGTACACCATTATGCTTTGACATAGATGGCCTGGATCTGTCTTACTTGGGCTTCAGGCTTCCAGCAAAGGCTCTTGCCTCCTCCATAGTGCTTTTTTTAGAAAAAGTGATGAGATTAAAACTACCAACATAAAAATTTCAACAAAACGCAAATTAAATTTCATGCTGTTAAATGCTAGAAGTCTAAACATGAAACTGCACTCATTGCAAGCATTCTTAACCCTGGAAAATGCTGACATCTCCACAGTTACAGAAACCTGGTTCAAAGCTCTGGAGAGCACCCTAGCCTTACCTGGTTACTCATACTATCATACATTCAGACCACAAACTGTGGGCAGTAAAGCCAAATGAGGTGGAGTTTCAATATATATTAAAGACATACACACCTCCAGGCTGGTCAAACAGTATGATGCACAGGAGACACTCCAGGTGCAGTTAACCATTAACAAGACCCTATTCAAATCATAGCTAGCTACAGGCACCCAAATCTGACTCAAGATGCCCAATCTGCATATCTGGACCTCTTTAAATCTATCAAGATTCAACCCTTTACCCTGATATTGGGTACCTTTAACTACCCAAATATAGATTGGAAGAACAACTACCAGAACACAATTACCCAGAGATTCCGAGATTTTGTCAATGCAAACAGCTTGGAACAGCTAGTCAATGCCATCGAAAGAGGTGATAATATCTTGGACTTAGTATTAACCGACTTGAGTAACCACCGCAGTATCCCTACAGTATCATGCTCCCTGGTAAGATCTGACCATAAAGCGGTCACTTTTGAAGTCACCATCTCCCCCCACCTCCCTCTACCTAGGGTCAAACAAAAAAAACTTCTCCAAAGCTAATTACAGCCTCCTGAGGGATGGTATAAACAGCTTCACAGTTCCCTCCCCCTCTGCAGGAACTGGCACCATTATTCAAAATTACACGAAAACACTATATGGGCCTTTATATAGCTGCATGTAATCAAGAATACCCAACAGGACTAAATCATCATCCACAAGGAAGAGTAAACCTGTCTGGTGGACATCTGCAATAAATAAACTCTATCACAAAAGGAAAAAAATTGCTGTCCAGGACCAAGAAGGAGCAGTTGCCCAAATGGAAGCAATCTCTCCATAGCCTAAACAAGCATATAAGAACACTAGTGAACTTCGACTACAAATCTGCCACATCTACTAGAGACAATTATAAAGCCATCTTCACATATGTCTGCAACCTCAAATGAAGCCCCCAGATCTGTTCAGAACTGGTGGTCAAGGACACCACATATACAAATGCCATAGATATAGCAAACTTGCTGGCTGACAGATTCAGTGAAAACTTCACCCCTCTGCCCCATCAGTAAATCAGGACATCCCCAGTACCTGACCCCTTCCCCTTATATCTAGGGAACAAGTAATCACTGCTCTCTCAAAGGCAAATAATGCAGCCTCCATGGGACCCCATAACATCCCAGGCTATATCCTGCATGAACTCAGGCAAAGACTTGTAGCACCATTAGGCACCCTATTCAACCAAAGCCTGAGTACCAGCTTCATCCCAGCTGAGTGGAGGACAGCCATTGCCACCCCCTTGCACATCAGGGGGTCCACCGATCAGGAAAATTATAGACCCATCAGCCTAACTAGCCTGATCTGCAAGGCCATGGAAAGGATTATCATGGACCTCATTACCAAGGACAATGGCAACCTACAAACATTTGATCCCACACAGTTTGGCTTTATCAAGGGGAGTTCATGTCTGGTAAATTTGTTTGACTTCTTTTAGACAGTCACCAAAGCCATTCATGAGTGGAAGACGGTGCACACTGCCTACCTTGACCTGGCCAAAGCCTTCTACTCTATTCCAAACTCTGACATAATAGACAAACTCTCTCAACTATTATCATTCTGTATGTTGCCAGATGGATAGCAAACTGGCTCACCAATATAATCTGCCTAGTCAAAATAGGGGATGCCACGTCAAGCAGTAGAACTGTAATGAGCGGCATACGCCAGAGTTCAGTCTTAAGGCCTCTGTTATTTGGTATTTACTTTTCTGAGGTGCAGGCCAAAACCAGTGGGCTATGGCAGTTTGCAGATGACTTCAAGTTTGGCTTTGTCATTAATCCCACCAGTGATGTGGACATCCTCCAAGTGGGTCTCACCCAGACAAATGACTGATGCCAGAAGCATAGCCTCAAGCTGAATACCAAGAAATGAATCATCATCCCCTTTGGGGAGAGTGACATCCCCATAAATTATCACATTAATAACAATGTCTTAAGCAAGCAATCAGTTGTAAAGGATTTGGGCACCCAGGTTGACAGCAACCTGACTTTTGACCACCATGTTTCTTCCGTTGTATGGAAAGCTTTCTACAATGCCCAACTCATAAGTAAGGGTATCTCATCCCTGTATTCTTCCCTTATAAGACTCATTATTGAGTGCAACACCCCTTTCGGCATGTACATAGCAAAGCACATACAGGAGCTGGAGAGATCACAGAGGTTCTTCACCAGGAGAATTCAGGGCCTCAAACATTTACCATACACAGATAGGCTAAAAGCCCAATCCCTCTACTCAGTTTCATACAGACTCCCCAGAGGTGATCTCTGTCTGGCATACAAGGTGATCTCAACCCTGCCTTGATGGGATTGCTGCATATCCACACATCAAGCTTCATTTGTGTAACCCACACGCATGGCCTCGACCTGGTCTGTGACATCAACAGGACTTGTTGGTGGGACAGATTTGTGTCCCATAGACTCCCCCATATGTGGAACAGACTCCATCTCCATATCAAGCAGAGCACCTCTTTACCCCTTTTTAAGCACAACCCGGATAACTGGATGGGAAACTGAAAACAAACCCCTGGGATTTCACCCATGTCTCTGCTGGACAGGGTCATCAGGTGCTGACTTTTCTAAACATGGGCTAAACTCTTGGCTTTGCTTATAATGGCCTCAGGGCCAATAGCCTGGTAACTTCCTATGATCCTTGATCCCTTTTCAAGCACAGCTGTAATGAGGGGATGGGAAACTACAAATGTGTCCCTGGGGTTCCACCTGTATCCCTCATTGACAGGGGTACAGGTGCTGACTGAGGTTCTTTTTCTGGGGACAGACTCTTGGCTAGTCTTGTAAGGGCCCCAGGGCCATTAGCCTAGTAACCTCCTATGATCCTATGATCCTGTAAATACAATGTCCTACATTGATCACCTCAAGGCCTTGTCTCTTTACTCAGTATCATACAGACTTCTGAGAGGGGATCTTTTGTCTGTCATACAAGGCATCCTTGGACGGTATTTTGATGGACCTTTTGCACTTCTGAAAAACAAACAGCACCAGAAGTACTAGATCAAAAGACTTAAATGTTGCTTGTAACATAATTAGACCTGTTGGAGAGACAGGTATGCTTCACACAGAATTCCTATTCCCCAGAACAGGCTCTTCACCCATGTGAAGCAGAGTTCCTCCCTAACGCTATTTAAGTGTAACTTGAATCAATAGATGGTTTATCAGAAATTACCAACTGGTCTGGCTCCTATGCCTTTGATTGACAGAAACAGTCAGTAAATCACCCCCAATATAAATCGAATCTGTAATCACATGTAGGTTGCATGGCTAGGCTTATAAGGGCACTAGTGGTCATTAGTCTGGTATATAACTATGAACCTATAGTCCATCACCAATTAAATGCTGTACCTTCATTGCCTGAAATAAACAAACACACATAAAAATAAATAAGTAAATCTATCCTGATTCTTAGCACTAGTTATATAAGCAGGAAAGTAAATATATTAATTCTTACTACCAGAGGACAAATCACTATTTCTTATGAAGAAGCGATCATTTAAGGCATCTATTTTACACATACATCACACCAGTTTTGTATAGGTGTCCAATCATCATTTAAAGTGAGGAAGCAATAAAAAAGTGATATAGCGTAAAGTATAACAAACGTACTGATTAATCTGTAATATATGAATTCCTTGAGTTAACTTTTGCTTTCACAATGGATGAACATTGCATACTTTTGCTTATTTTAAATTGAAAAGGGATGTGTCAGTCTGTACGATGAATTGTGTAGCCACTGCTGATGCTTGTTCGTGCGTTTTGGAATGACAGACACTTGTATATCTTGTATCTCTGATTTTAAACACTGACTTAAGCCATATGAATTGAAAGTTAGAAATCTTTTACTCTGTTTCAATTAGACATTAAAATTATCTCAACAATATCTGGAGTGCATGCAGCGATTTAATGCATAATGCATAAAATTAGCATTTCAGATTCTGCAGAATAATTAGTAAGATGTCATTAAAAAGCAAGATATGTCAAATCCAAATTAAAGAAAAAAACATACACAGAACTAATTGTTTTCGGAGATGTTTTTGTGTGTCTTCTATGCACTCTTGCAGTAAAAAAGTCAGCAGCCTGAATCAGTATTAGCATTTTCTCTAAGAGAAGCTCCCCATAGTGCTTTCATAATAAGATAAGGACAAACTCATTGACAAAGATCTTGAATATTTCAGTGACAAAATGTGCAAAACACCTAAAAAATATAGACATGTTTCTGTTATTTACATCATTAATGAGCTTTTAACTTAGTGACAGAACATTATATTCTGTTTTGCAGAGGTGTTGTGCTGAAAGGTTAACCACTAATTCTTACAGTTTCCTGAACCTGTATTATTGCTTTATCCTTTATATTCAATTAGGTATTTCAATACGATCCTGATAAAATGAAAACAAGATAATGGTAAAAGCATGAAAGTATTTTAAAAGTGCATTTTAAGCTATTACCTTTGCACTGTAAATGCTTATTGCCTTTAATTAAATTGCTTGGCAGGAAGAAAAAAAGCAACAAGAACAAAACAACACAGTCAAGCAATATAAAGGCTTAATCTGTGTCTTCCTCAGGAGACTTGTTTCTTTATTTAAAGGGCAGACAACATTCTTAGTGCTGCATTCTGAGTTCTTGTTAATGCTCCGGTCTTGAGATCTTGCTAGATTGTTTCCTAATAGTTTTATAGTGTGTGTGTGTTTTCAGTGAGCTGATAGAAATGTATACACATTCTGTCTGTACATTATTTGAGGTATAGTGTATTATTATTACTTTTCACGCAATGCAAGGTATTAGTACAAATACATTATTATGTAGTTCTGTTAAATATGAAAATTTGTCTGTTTTCAGACCAATACAGAGTTTCGGGACAGCTAAAAATGCAAGGTAATCCAGTCTAATTTATACAGTAGCACAATTAGTTAAGTGTTATTCCTGTAAAACAGTTTACAAAGTGAAGACATATATGCTGCTTGACAGAAAATCCATTAACAAGAAGGCAGCAATAAGTGCTGGCAAAGCAGTTTGGTAGAAAAGAAACAACCCTTTAAATAAATTATTTGCATTTTATCTAAAAAGTCATCATTTTTTTTCAAAGGAAATGCACCAGTAGCATTGTCATAACTGAAATCTGTTTATATCTATCAAAGTATATTTGCATATATTTATGTATAGTCTTGTGTGTATGTGCATATGTGTGTGTGTGTGTGTGTGTGTGGATCTACTTCTCTAGAATGAAAATACACTTCAACAAAAATGGAAAATGGCAGCCCACTTCTACGAAGAATCAGTTGTGCGAAAACCACTGTTACGAAAGCACATTTGTACGAACAATCACAGTAACTAAAGCTTAAATATGGCAAGTGCTAGGAAGAGGACGTACATGTACCAGCATAGCAATATGGCGAATATGGTATCCTCCCAACCAGGAGTACTGGAAAGGTGTATGAAACTACAAAATCAATAAGAGGAAAGGAGCTACTGGTTATCAAAGGATTTGTGTATTAGCTGGAGAAGTGCAGCAAGAGCCGAAAATACTGTTGCTGCAAGCAGAAATTCACTGGGAAGTGCAAGGGTAGAGCTATCACATCTTCCATTACTAGTGGAGAAGAGTTGGTTGTTTGACTATGGACAAGGGCGAACATTGTTGTATGTGGATGTGGAGTTTATTCCACAGCAGTGGTATCTTCAGGGAGCTATACTTGTTTTTCCAAACTGCTCTGTTGATGTTGCAGAAGAGGTTTAGATCCTTGGACTGAATATTTTTATGATGCCATTTGACTTGCTTATGTGCAGTAAATCCATCAGTAATGAGCTGGAGGGTGACTTATATGCCAAACACAGGTCACCTCTTAGCAGTCTGTCCGATACTGAATATAGTGACACGGCTTTGAATTTGTACATGTAGGGCATATTGGTTAGGTCTTGCATCTTTTTAGAAGGTATCTCTGTGGGTATTCCAGGTTTTGCATGTATCTAGACAGATACAAGCCAAACGGGGCATGATATTCAACAAGTGGCCTAATGAGGGCTGAATAAATGGGGAAAGTGACATCTCTAGATCTAGAAATAATACCTTTGTTTATAAGCTGTGCAATATAGAAGGACAACAGACTCATGTTGGTCAAAAGTTAGGTCACTGTCCACATAAGCTCCCAAATCCTGAACTACTGGGTCAGCTGTTAGGGACATATACAATAATGCATTTTTTGGCATTTAGTTTCAGTCCACGATTTTGGCTTCAGTTATGTATTTGGGAAAAACCTTCCTGCAAGACGACTAAGTCATGCGGGGATTCAAGGACAGCTCCTAGCTTGCAGTCATCTGCAGACTTAGTCAGCCAATGCTAACTTTTTCTCCAGAAAATTAAATGCCAAATAGGAGCAGCCCCAGCATAGAACCATGGGTGATGCCACTGGTTAATGGTCTTTTTAAGGAGGTAACTTCCCTTATCTTGATTATCTGCATTCTACCTGTGAGGTAGCTGACAATCCAGCAGGTGACATAGTGGCTTATTTCCAGTTTATTTATCTTTTCTGCTGTGCCTTAGTGGAGAATTGTGTCAAACGCTTTGGCCAGGTCAAGGTATATGATGCGTACTATTTTTCCTTCGTCCATTGTTTTGGTGACGTTCTCAAAAAATCCACAAGTATGGTTAAACAAGACCTGCCCTTGACAAATCTAAAGTGAGTTTGGTCCAGTGTTTGGGGTTACTTATGTCCTGATTGATTGATTCAGTGATAAGTCTCTCTATGGTTTGCATATGATGCTGGCCATCTTCTGGATCTATAATTGACTGGGTCTGAGGAAGGTCCTCACGTATGAAATGGAATGACTGCAGCTGTTCTCCATTCACTTGGTACAAAACCTGTATGGAGGCTGAGATTGAATAGTGTTATTAGTGGTGTGGCTAAATCATTCCTCATGCTATTTAAGATTCATCCATGGATAATGTCACAACCCATCAATCTGGTATTTTACCTTTTGATAGCACTTTTAGGACTTGGTCATGTGCGATAGCGGGAGGCGTGCCAGTTTCAGGTATATCTTGAGGGGCACATGGAGAGGAGAGAGGAGTACATTTAAAGATAAGTTTATTGGCCAGTAGTTTTGCGATGTATTTAAACTCAATGTAGGTAACATTGTTCATAATCAGCTCAGGGCATTGCTGCATTGTGCTTTTGAGATTATGAACATAATTAAAAATTGCTTTGTGATTAATTTTGTTAGATTTTCTTAAGCTCCTGTGTTGGTTGGTTATTTCAGTGATAATGGGCCTTACATTCTGGGAATTATTTTTCTTATTTTTGGCCAAAAATCTTGTCCTATTATTATAAAGCTTGTTGATATTATGGCTCCACCATGTGGTTTTGTTTCTGGGTTTGCCCTGCACTTGTTCCTATGGGATATAGCTGCATCTGTGCATCTGTTTCCATAATGGTATAGTGTAGTAGTGTACATTTCTGCATATTTAGTGGAGTTAAATGGGTTTGGTGTGGATCTGAAACTTGTCAATATATCACTTAGGAATAGGCAGTTTGTCTTAAAAACATTTCTAAAGGTACCTTGGGTGGAAGGAATCTCTGGTTTCAGTTTTATTTCAAAAGAGACTTTATTGTTAGATTTAACTAGTGATGAATATACACAAGGGATGGTGCAAGAGGCTCCCATTGTTAGTAAGGACAAGATCCAAGATGTTATTCTCCCAGTGGGTACTCTAATTGTTCCAGGGCATTTGTATTGGCAGAGTCTAGGAATCTCTGTGCTTGTACACTAGTGGTGGTGTAGCTATCCCAGTCTATGGTTGGACAGTTTACATCACATAGGATGGAAAATAGTATTGGGTGTAATACTCAGTGATTCTAGTTCCTGTAGATAGGCATTGTGGCTTTATTTTGTTATAGATGGAGTTCTATAGCTAGCTAATATATGGTACTGAAACTTTCTGATAGATATTTGGGCATGAAGAAGCTATAGTGCATCACGCTGCTTTATCAGCCTTGATATAAGTCTTTTCTGGATGCAGAAGGAGGCACCTGCCCTTTTTTCCTTCCTGTACAGCTGGTCTAAACCATGTCTCAGCCACTACACAGATGTCAATGTCCTGCAGAGAGAGAAGGGCTTTTAGGGAGTGTAGTTTCTTGTTTAGGCACGTAGCCTCGATCAGTCACACCTTCATAGTTTCTTTTGCTTGTTTCATTATGTTGGAATATTTATCATGTTGGCATTGCATAAGAAATTCACTGTGGGGGTGGGCAATGTCTTTATCAATACCTAGATCATACAGATGCAGGTCATCCCTCACGAAGCATGGTGGCCTGTTGATCATATCCACCCAGGCTGGCAAATATTGGACCCCCTTTGAATGACACCAAAAACTAAGGGAATTATTGAAGTTAATTATTTTTTGTAGATCTCACAGCATCCTCCTTGGAGAAGGTAGAATTAGGCTCACACCTGGGTTGGATGTATAGTCTGAGAGCTCTATCATGTCTCTCTTCATATAGCCAGGGAAATACACGACAAGTCACTGACTCCAGCATGAAATATGATAGACTCATACTGGTACTTTTTGTTCATGGAGTTGATTGCATGCATGATGTGATAGATCCTGGTACCAGACAACAATTGACCATCAGTTTTTCCCTGCTCAGCCTCATAAGAGGCACATCTGTATGCATTACAATAGAGTAATCTATTAGAAGAATGTTTGGTTAGGTCAATGCCTGCCTTATAGGCTCAGCATCTGGAACTTTGGGACTCCTTGAGCTATGTGAGGAAACAGGCTTACTATGCTGAATGTGCTTTGTGGTTGTGTTGTGTTTTGGATGCCTTTGAGGTTTACGCAAGTTAATCTTTAGAACCTCAGCATATGATGGATTTTGTGTATTGTGATGACCTTGGAGAGAAGTGATGTGTGGTGTATCGCTGATGATTTTGGTGACTGAATTTACTGTGTGAGATTTTTGCCTCTAAGGATATTGTAGATGTACATCTCTCACACACTTTGTTATACTGTTTGAGTAATAGATCATTGTCAGACAGCATGAAACATTCTCACACTGCTTCAAGATACCCATCTCAATCAGGCTGACAATAAAACTTGTCAAGAAGTGTTGGTCTATGATACCAACAGGAATGACTGATGCAGGGGTAGCTATAACTGCTTGGAGTTTAGTTTAAGAATAAATGGGTGGTCTTGCTACTGAGCATATAAAACAGCTAGCCTGGAAACCTTCTTCTGCCACTAGCAAGAACCAGTAACTTAATTATAGTAAAAGAAAATAACTCACTAATTTAATACTAAAATCAGTGCAAGCAGTATCAGAACATGCAATATTAATTAAGCAACTGTATCAAAGGTCTTTTAGCCTTGTGAGTACAGGCAGTCCCTGGGTTAAGGACGAGATCCATTTTTTTAGTCTGTCCTTAAGTCAAATTATATGGTTCTTTTTAAATGTTACTTAGTCAAATGTTTGCACCAGTCTAGTATTTACTTTACTTTTCTTTGCATATAAAACACTTTAGAAACACTTCCAAACAAACAAAACAATCCTAAACATAACACTGTATAGTGTAGCTATGCTTCCTTACTTCGTATCAACAAAGCTGGTTTAAGACACCTTGTTATTAAATGCAGTGTTTATGAGGACTTTCTCACACACACACAAACCATACCTTTCAACTGTACAGATTTTTGCAGAATGTCAAGATTTTTTTACTCATATTTTTGGTCCATTTTTCATAAAATTGTGGTTGTTTCATACCTCTCAACTGTACAGATTTTCACAGAATCTCCAGTTTTTTGGCTCATAGATTTGGTCTGTTCCTCATAAAATCTGTGTTTTTCTGACAAATTACTAGGATGATCTGAAGATTGAAGTCATTAAATAATGACATACATTTGAGTTTTAGACTTCAAATCCTTCAGAAAAAGGTTCTGAACACAATGCACTAGCTAAACACGTTCTACGATCAGGAGATCCACATACATTTACTTTCAGAGCACTAGAGGTTATTTCTGCTAGTATGCGGCAAGAAGATATTAAGAATCACAAAGAATTTAGAGAAAACAACTGGATAATTATATTAAGGGCTGTTAGAGGCAGTGGCCTTAATGAACAGGCCACAATAAAACTGCTATTAAATAAGCGTAGAAACAACAAATAAATATCAGCTTATTAGTTACTCTGAATAACAATCTGTTATCTTGTACAAATATTTCATTTGGATGTATTGCTGTGTATTTGTATACTAATGTCTTAAAGAAGGCTTACATAATAGTATAAATTCACTTGAATACATCTGTTATGAAAGGTTTAAGATAAATATGAAAAATAATTCTCACTGAAATAATTCTTAATGAATTTTTTATATACATGTATCTCGTTTATGTATATATGAATGTTTATCTTGGTCATTGACTCATTCATTTTATTTTTTATATACTTCTCAGAAGTCTGAAACATTAATTATATATATATATATATATTTTAGAAGTCTGAAACAGTAAAAATGTGTATATATTGATGAATATATAAATACTTTTATTATTATATGTGTGCATTATATATGCTTAGGTCAAAATGATTTGTTTAGTAGAGCGGTCACATAATTTATAAAACATTTTTGATACTATATATATATTTCTTATATACATAACTTAGAAAATAACCAAGTCACCTGCCTATAGTAATATAACTTTAAGATATAACTGATGTAATGATTGTGATTGGTTAAAAACTATTTGAATTTCTATATATAAATGAAACTCATTAGTATGCAAACTGTTTTTTGATCTGAAGAAGCTTTTTAGCGAAAGCACTCATCATTTGTGCAAAAATAAATTTTATTGGTTTTATATCAACGAGAGACTGCCTGGTTGCTTCGTTTCAGTACTTCGTTTTTTATACTTGTATTTATGGCTTTGCCCAGATTTCTTGCTCTAAGAGGTTTAGAGGTATGACTGACACACACACACACACACACACACACACACACACACACACACACACACACACACACACACACACACACACACACTTAAACCTATTTTACCTATTCCATAACTAACCCCCTCCCCTTATACAACCACCTACCTCTTAACTGTTGCCAGGGGACTGCTCACTTGCTTTCAGGCTTCACTCTCTGTCTCATAAACACAGTCTCTTCCTCATTCACACCTGCATTCACTTACACATTGCTCACACTCACATTTGGGCAGCTTTAACAATTTTATTTTTTTTTACGTTATTTCCAACATTACGGCAGCCCATTCATATCCATGGGTTTTCCGCATGTCAGATGTCCGTAACACAGGCATTGCCTGTAGTTAAGGGAAGAGTCTTCGTAAAATTATACTTATGTGCTTATTGTCAACAGGCAATAAACGGGGAAAGGGTGGGACATATGTTGTCAAATTATCATAAGGGGCAGACTACTATAGATATATTGGATTTAGGAACACAACTGCAACACAGTGGATGTAAGGGAAAAACAATTAGAACCTTACCTCTGAGATGACTGCCCTGGAATCGTCTTAATGCAAAGACAAGCCTTGAATCAGCCTGACATACATTCAGTACATAAGAATGAAGCTAGGGTTAATAGCAACAATTACATCACTTAAACAGCAAAAATGCAGAGCAGCTATGTACTGGAATCACTAATATAGACTTAAAGGCCTTAGCTAAACCAGATACAGATGGCTAAAATGAATTTAAAATCAGATCAAAAAATAAAAACACTTCTTTCACTGAGTAATGGAACTAGGGTCTATATTACATATGAGCAAAGTTCGAAACATTGACTATATAATAATAAAAAAAAAAACTTACCTTATCACTCCACCCTCCTTAAATATACCAACTCCGGGAACGCAATTCAGTGCAGAAAGGGAAAATTTCCCATTCTGGGCATGAAAAGCCGTTGACTTTCACCTTCGACCTTTCTGACATTTGATCATATGATGTCGACCATCTATGATTCGAACATCGGAACAGTCGCTCATCTAATATAGACCCATGGAACTATTACAATGCAATAGTAATTAAAAAAATCACAACAAACAGCAACTTTGAAATTCTTAGACCCTTAGCTCTGAGCTGACTATCCTGGAACTACCTTAATGCAAAGACAAATCGTGAACTAGCCTGATGTACACTCAAGTACTTAAGAATGAACCTAGGGTATAATAACAACAGTTAGATCACTTAAATAGCAAAAATGCAGTGCAACTATGTACTGGAATTATTAATACAGGGCTAAAGACCTTAGCTAAAGCTTATGTTTCTGCATGGAATGGTAGCCCTGGAGACAGTTGGAGACCCAACAGGAGATAGTAGAGCAGGTCAGTGTGATGATGACCATTGTAGCATTACACACATAATAATAACTAATACTGCACAACATAATAACATAAATGAAAACAAATAAAGTAGCAAACATCAAATAAATATATAAAGGAAAGATGCCAAGAAAGACAGGCACAGCAGAGACAACAGTTAGTCTACATTAGCCTGTATATGACTATCAGGAATAATATTTGCAAGGGAAACTTTTATTAAATATGTCATGGTAAATATGAGGATATATCTGACCTAGCAGAGTACAGGGTGAGGGAAAAGTGCAGGAATTGGGCTGCGAGGGGCATTAAATAAGGAATATTAGCCATGACACTAGTGTACATGTGGAATTACAATGCAGGTGTTGTGATAAGTAACATTAGTAGCTAATGAAGATGTAGGGTTATGTGCCTATGGGTAAATGCTATGGCAATGGGATAAGGTAGGGTGTGGTAGACATGAAAAACTAAACAGAAGTTGTAAGGCAATATTTTGATCATAGCAGTGTAACACAGCAATGACTGCAATTTTGGTGACTTAACTATGGACAGTGGTCAGCATATGGTAGGCCAGTACACTAATATATTCCAGTATGAGGCTAGCATGGTCTGCATATAGCACATAATTTGAACCACCATAGGCCTTGTGTGGGGCACTGAGCAGAGAATGTTGGAAATTGTGACTGTGGCACCATGTAGAAGTGGCAGGGCTGTGGTAGGCCACATTCCATGTAATAAAACAAATGCACAGGTGAGTTGCAGGGCATGGTACTTGGTATGGTGGAAGGTGAAACAGTGCCAGGCATATGACCTCTACTCTGATAGTGTGGGCACATCTCACCTGTCAGGCAGATAGTGCAGTATCTTCACCTTTATGAACAGTGCATGTGTGTACAGAGGTGTGTATTCCTGTGGACAATAGTTGTTACTAGAAAGCACAACATACTATTAATTTGTGAAATCTGTTATGATCCCTATATGTGACTATACAATACAGTTAAGAAAAGACACATCACACTGTTAATTATAGAAATCTGTTTTTATGATATCTATGTGTTCCTATACTAAAACTGTAATGTGAAGATGCTTCATACTGTTAATTAGAGAAACCAGCTGTTATGATATCTATACACGGAGATGTTAATATAGTTATATAAGACACTTCATAGTGTTAATTTGTGAAATCAGTTGTTATGATATTTCTATGTGGCTATGCTAATATAGTAATGTGAAAACACATCACACTGTTAATTAGAGAAACAGGTTGTTATGATATCTATTGGTGATTGTACTAATACTGTTATGTGAAGACACATCATACTGTTATTTAGAGAAATTG
The DNA here is from genome assembly GCF_019279795.1 of Protopterus annectens. Taxonomy (NCBI): domain Eukaryota; kingdom Metazoa; phylum Chordata; order Ceratodontiformes; family Protopteridae; genus Protopterus; species Protopterus annectens. The sequence continues at coordinate 119,860,990 of NC_056732.1, forward strand.
GTTGCTATGATATTTATGTTTGACTTTACTAATACAGTGCTGTATTAATGTATGCATCAGGAAAGATGACTCATGCACCTTTGAAAGAGGCATTGGTTCTCCTCAGTCTCATAGGACATGAAATACATTATAGAAAATGAAAATGTACATAAAGCACTTACTCTGCAATTTTCCTGGTAATTATAAATTACATTACTGTAAAATCCACTGTTCATATGTACTTTCCTGTAGAAATCAGGAGCATTCCTTCTGGCCTCTTCTTCCCATTGGTGCAGTCAAGGTGTGTCTACTGTGATCACTACAGTAGTTATTGCATTGCTCATGAGAAAGTATAATGCCAGCTGCAGCATTCACTAGCCTGGCAAAGCAGTATCAGGCATTGACCTATACTGGGGACCCTTATATGAGGTCACCAGCAACTCATCCCAGTATTCCCTGCACACTTTTGACACATTGGTACTGTGAGTTATGCAACAGGTAGCACACTATCCATTTAGTGCCACAGACAAGGTCTAAGATGGTTACAATTATATGTACAGGCTGTGGGTTCTATTCCTACAACAGGTCAATGGATTGTTGGCACTGCAGTGTAGCACTAGGGGGGAGGGAATACACAGCTGAATGTGCCATCCTTTGGAAGAGATTTTAAACTAAGGTCCCATCTGCTTGAGATGACCTGGCTGTAGCTCATGTGGATGCAAAACATCTCACGGCACCTATCAAAAGTATTAGAAGTATCCCTGTGCCCTGGCCACATTTTTCCAATAGTATAAATCCCACTTCAGATCTCTCCTGAAAAGAAGGTATTAGCCTAGTGTTCTTAACCTGGTTAACAAAGAATACACAGAATAAATAAATAAAGTTCTCCAATGCCCTGGCCAAATTTCCACAGTATTGTAAATACCACCTCCAGTCTACAATGAAAAGAGACCACTAGCCTAGTGGGGCTAACTTGCTCAAAAAAGGGTCAATAAAATAGCAAAATATATAAATAAATAAAATAAATTAAATTATATACAAAACTATTCTATTCTCCATAGAACACCACTTGGGAGCTCTGCCACACTCAGTACCATTGAACGCATGGCCACTTCACATAACATGGTGGCGCATTCATGCTGACAAATATGGCTGCAAACATGAGATAGTGAATATTTATTCATTTATTTTATTTTACATTTATTTACCAGGAAAGTCCAACTGGACACAGGTCCTTTTTCAGTGGAGGCTCTGGGAGAAAAGCCCCAGATTTAACAAAATGTATAAACTGTAAGAATTACGTACGTATGTAGTAAATGGTCATACCAAGATTACAAGATGTTAAATAAGTGGGACTACAGTAACAAGGTTGCTTTGAGACAGGCAGATTTAGTATATAGGTGTACTAGGGATTGGTAAATACATGTATACGTCATATAATATATTGAGTGTTAGATGTGAGGAGAGGGTAGGAGTGGAAGTGCTGCGTTAGCATGAAGTCAGTGTTTGAAGAATGTAGAGATTAGAATAGTGCTACTCTGGACAATTGCAGTTGCAGAGCCATGTGTTAGAGAGGTGTTTTTTTAAGTGAATTTTTAAAGTCATGTAGGGAGGAAGTTGATGAGATGACAGAGGGTAGTATGTTCCAATGTTTAGCAATAACAGGCAACAAGGCAGGACAACAGGTCAAGATACCAATATATAGTTGTGTATAAGTGCATTGTGTGGTAGGATGTTGAAAAAGTGTGAATACCATTATGACATAATAGTATTAAGCCCATATGCCACTTGAAAATGTTAGATAAATACATATGCCTACTAAGGTCAGTGTCCTGCCCGTGCATGTGCAATGTACTTCATGACTACTCATGCAATCATGTATGAGCCTCATAGTGCAGTCTTGCTCAAGTGTGCAATGTGAGAAAAGTGTGATTCAGAAACATTTACCCAAAACTGACTTACCACCATAATCAGTGCACGTTCAGACTTGAACCTGCACATTTAGTATAGCCACAGTCATTATAGTGCTTATCATACTATGGAATGTTTACCACTTAGTGAGAAGGAGGGGACTCCTGCTGGGCTTCAAATCACTACAGCTGAGGTAAGTTTTGAGGGGTTCTGCCTGCACATGTTACAGGAATTGGACTAATATAACAGCAACAGGACAGATTGCACTAAATATTTATTGTAAAAACGACAGCTGACATCAGGTTAAGCGCTTTCGACTGTACCCCAGTCTTCATCAGAACAAATAAAATATACAATCCAAAGGTTTATATACACCTCTTCTGATCAACAATAATGTAATTGGTGCAAAAACCGCCAAAAAGTTTAAAGACACATTACCATAATTCACTAAACATTGTTCTTTCCCCTACTTTAAAATCACAAATCAATACTATACACATGCAAAACAGAAATTTGTGCATGAAATGTAAAAAATTTTTTAAAAATGATAAAATATATGATACAACTAAATTCCATCTGTGTAATCAAAATCTGATAGTGTATAAGTAGTTCCCATATACCAAATGAAAATTAAGGAAACCACTATACTAGGAGAAAACACTCCTAGATATTTATTCTAATGCTAAAAAAAGTTTAGTACTGATAAAATCATTGAGACCATTTCATGCACAAATTTCTGTTTTGCATGTGTATAGTATTGATTTGTGATTTTAAAGTAGGGGAAAGAACAATGTTTAGTGAATTATGGTAATGTGTCTTTAAACTTTTTGGTGGTTTTTGCACCAATTACATTATTGTTGATCAGGAGAGGTGTATATAAACCTTTGGATTGTATATTTTATTTGTTCTGATGAAGACTGGGGAGCACTTAACCTGATGTCAGTTGTCGTTTTTACAATAAATATTTAGTGCAATCTGTCCTGTTGTACGAGCAGCTTTCCTTGTCTCACCACCTTTCCAGTTACAGAGTTGTTTGCTAATATAACAGCTGCTTTTCCACTATTGCTTTCAAAGTTCCTGTATGTTGGTTGGAGTGGGTTAACAACTGCCTACTGCTTGGGAGAGATGGGCAGAGAAAATGTTATTACTATGCTATGAAATTTACTGCCTGTGTTAAAACTTGGATCCTTTACCCTGGTTTGTTTTCATATTCATCAATAGTATTGGGAGGAATTTTGAACAGAGACATAGGGTAGATGCAAATGGATCTATGCACAAATGTGGTAGTTAATCCAGTTGTCATTTTATTTTTGATGGTTTGAGCATCATTTTAAACAATTACCAATGTCTTATTCCATGTACTGGGAAATATAACCATACAACTGCAGGGATTGTTTGTGCTTCCCTCTGCAGCACTTGCCCCTCATTTTATGTAGAAAAAAAAAATGAATGTCTCCTACAGAAAACAATTTATGAACAAGGGGAATGTGAAAAATGCACTATTTAAGTATCCTGTATGTTGCACCATTTTTAAGAAGTTTGTTTTTTTATTACAGAAAAGAAGATGAAAGATTTTAGGGATGTGATTGGGCAACTGTTCTGCTATGCCAGCAATTGTTCTGGCAGATTACTTCAAACAGTAATACTCCAGCAGGTCTTAATGACCAATTTTGCATAGCTCCTAATTTAAGGATGAGCAATAAGCTGGCTCATTAGTTTTCTGCCTCCACCCTGTTTTACTTACACTTACTAATTATTTGTGTGCTTTTGTCTGTGATGCATTTCTGAAGATGTCATTCCCTTGGATTTACTAATCTTCCATGCAGGACTAGCTTAGTCCTGCACGGAAGTGGCCGTTTAGGAGCAGGACTGCAGTGCGCCATGCATATTAATGAAGGTGTGCTGCCTGAGTTCCTAATCTTACATGGAGCATGTAAGAGTGCAGGCGGCATGTCTGAGAGCAGAGCTTTCAGAATACATATGCCCCCACAATGAAGAACAGCAGAAAGGCCAAAGGAATGAGCGAGACCGCTCATAGGTGTCCGCATATCCCCAGCAACATCCCCCCACATGTACAACAGCAATAGTAAATACAAATCATATAAACAAACCTTTTTGTTTATTATGAAAACAATTAAAGCTAACCGTAGATGCACGGCTTTGCCCATCACTTAGCTATGGTTAATGCATCTGAAATGGCTGAAGAGGATAACAAGGAAGATATATGCAAATGAAGCAGTATAGCAATAGTGTAGTGGGCAGAGCAGGCATTCCCGAGTCAAGTCCCACTGCAGCACATTCCATTTTCCATGGCAAATCACATTATGACCAAATATTTTAGCTGCATAACCTACTAAATAACATATATTTGTGAACTGGAGTACTACATTAAATGCAGGTGTGAGGTGTCAGTGTCATAATGTTGCAAAGTCCACAGATAAACACATGTGCCCCATACAGTATATGTACACAGGAATCATGGAAACAAATGAAAGGTAAAATGTGTAATGAAAGACAAATCCATACAGCTTCCAAATCCCCCACCTTCCCAAGAACCATTAGATATTACTGTCTAAATCAGTGCAATTGTAAGCGGGATTAAGCACTAGTAAGGAAGTGTAAGCACCAATAAGCAGTAGTAAGCATATTTAAGCACTAGTAAGAAAGGCTGAGCCCATTTGCATGGGGTAAGCAATGCACACACATATTAAACAATATTGAAGCTAACTCTCTGTAAGCATATTTAACTGGAGGTTAGCATTGCTTACCCTTGCGCAAACCCACTTACAACTGCTCAAAGGTGCCTAATCACTCTGTATCCAATGGCCCGTGTTCTGCCCAGCAACAAAATAAATAGCCTTGCAGGTCTTGATCCCAGTACCCTATATACTATAGTCACAGTAATGAACCACTAAGCCATCACAGCAGTACAGAAGAATGAGGTATCAGCAAAGAAGTCCTCACTCTAGTAAAATCAAACTGAACCTGTGAAAGGAATCAGTATACAGTCATATGTTCTATAACCCACTACATAACATAAATATGTGAACTGGAGAACAGCAGTAAGCCCATATGTGAGGTGTAATAGAGTGTTGAAGTCCCCAATAAAACACAAGGACCCCCATACAGTGTACGTACACATGAATCCATGGATTCCAGGCATATATATATATATATATATATATATATATATATATATAAGATGTAATGAATAATAAATCAATGCCAAAAAGAAAATATAATGCAAAGTCTAATGTAAGCAACACTAAGCATTGACTAGCCTTTTCAAAACTGGCCAATCACGGAAAAGTGTGAGAAATTGGCCCTACTAAAACCCAACAGGTGGGAATACATCTCATATCTGGTTGTAGCTTCCCATTGCAGGCACAATGGCAGAAAGGGGAGAAGGTGTGCACTTCTGGGTGCAGTGCTGATGCATCCAGGAGTCCAGAGTCATGGTAGACCATGGGCAGAGACTGCTGCAGGGCCAGTACCAGGGTTCCCAATATAAAGCGGAAGCCTGGGATTGTCTTGCCCGTGACCTCACCAGTGCCACTGGCATACCTTGAACTGGTGAGGAGGTCAGGCATCACTATGCTGACCTGAAGCGGCATAAGGGGGACCTCTTGGAGTAGTGGATCCAAGAGGCTAGAATGGCAGGGGCTGTCCCAGCTGTGTGTAAGTATCACTACACTATGTGTGTAATAATTGCCAGCTCATGTATATCATGGATAGGTATGGCTAAATATTCCTCTTATGCCCTCCACAGCTGCAAGTGAGTGGGACGCAAACCAGGAGGCCCATGGTAGTTGCTTGGAGAGGTTGCTATGTGAGGCAGGTCAGTAATTCTCTTGCATGTACTGTCATAGGAAATAAATCTAAAAGTATTAGTAAATTAATTGCCTGTATAAAACCTGTATTGTTTAAGGCAAGTACTGCATACACCGGTGAATATGTCAGGAAGAGACTCATATAGTTTGTATGTAAATAAAAGCGTAATAGCCTGACAATAAAGGTATAACTGCTGGACTACGTGTATACTTTGGTATCATATGATGATGTAGATTTGCAACCCCGTAATAGTACTGTTGTATTAAGCACTGTTACCCACACTGTGCACAATAAATAGAATGTATAGAAATGCCTGTATATGACTGGTATAATCCCCAGAGGCCATTTAGTACAACTGAGAGCCACATAGATAGAAAACAGTGAAAACGCAGACAACAAAATCCGAATAGCATATGCAACTGAGATGTGAACTGTCGTATTTTTAGCACACAAAGCCATAGTACGAATCCTAGCAGTAGTAGCAGTCTGCATACAGAATCATACCCCACAACTGTACAGGTATGTCCAGAATGTCCAGTAAAGTGGCCCATATCTGTTGCCTGTCAACCTGTCACCCTGGGAAATCAGTGGGCTGATCCCAGATGTATAGGCAGCAAACAGGAAATACAACTTATTGACACACATCTAAGAGAACAAGGCTGGCACACTAGCAACTCCCCAAAACTTTATGAGAGTAAGAAGCCACGTATGTCTCATTTACACCCTGATGTTGTCAAGCTGTGGCCAGAGTGTGTACAGTAACAGAGTGAGATGTATGTGCATAATAGTAATGTGGAATCTGGTACTGTGTGTAGCAACTTTCACGTAGTGCTAACAAACATTTCTCCCACAGGTCTGTCAGATACCAACACTGTGCCCAGAAATACAAGAATGATACCCTGTACTGGTTTTGTTCACTTTGGTATTGTATGGCATTGTGACTGATGCAGTTGCTCTGAATAATGAGGTATTACTCATCACTGTCACCTACACTGTCCTACAAAATATAACTGTCTAGGAAATCCTGTATAAGATTGTTGTAACACAAGGTCAGAATGCAAAACCATAGGAGAATTATAAGACAGAAAGCAGATAGGAGCTATACAGCAATATCTATATATCACACACAACTCTGATGGACAGTGTTTAAATTGTAGCAGACACAGCCATGGTCTGAATCCTAGGAGTGGAAGTAGGCTGCATACAGAATCATACTCCACAACCGTACAGATGAAACCAGCATGTCCAGTATATGGGCCCATATCTGCTGCCTGTCACCCTGTCCCCCTGGGAATTCTGTAGGATGATCCCAGATGCTTAAGCAGCAAACAGGGAATGCAACTGATTGTCACACATCTATGAGAACAAACCTGTCACTCTAGCAACTTCCGAAACTGTTAGAAGAGTAATATTTCAAGTATGTCCTATCTACACCCCCATGTTGTCAAGCTGTGACCAGAGTGTGTACAGTAACAGAATGAGATGTATGTGCACAATACTAATGTGTAATCTGGTACTTTGTGTGGCAACATTCAGGTAGTGCTAACAAACATTGCTCCCACAGGTATGTCTAATACGAACACTGTTCTGAGAAATAAAAAGCTTGATACACTGTACTGGTACTGTTTACTCTGGTATTGTATGGAACTGTGAGTGTTGCAGTTGCTCTGAATAATAAGTTATCACTGATCACTGTCACCCATACTGTGCTACATAATATAACTGTGTAGGAAAGCCTGTATAAGTGTGTGGTAAGTCACTAAAGGTTGAAAAGGGCAATAGTCTAGATATGTCGCTGTTCACCTGCATGTGGTAAAGACATGGCCAGAATCTTTGCAGAAAGACATGGACAGCTATGTAAACAACATCAACCTGGAATCTGGGAGCATGTGTAGAAACAGTTAGTTAGTGTTATCAAACATCTCACCCACAGGTATACCAGGTAAGAGGTGTATACTGCAGGTAAAACCAGTTCATGTATAAAGATGACGACAGCCATATCACTGTCCAACTTAAGGCTATAGGGTAGTGTAGTAATACTTGTAAGGTACAGGCAACAGCACTGACTAGGAAAGTAATGTGGACTACAGGAATATACTAGTTGTTAATTGACACCCCCCCCATCATATCTCCAACAATAAACTACATACCCACATCAACTTGTTTGTAATGACTTCACTGTTCTGTTGGAACATATGTCCTATCAGTTGATAATTATTTAATTCTGTTTCCATGCATGTGCTATATTGAAATATTCCAATATTGGTGGCATGGTGTCATCAATGTACCTGCATGCTGTTATTACCACTGTGGTCCCATATATGCATGTGTTCCGTTTGCTATACAACTGTTCTGCATCTGCTGTCTGGGTTAATGGGAATATCTATGCATGCTGTTATACCTAACCCTGGAATGTTTTGACTATTACTAACCCACATATGTCGATACACCATAAACACCATAGCATGTATGGGAATGTGGGTCCCAGTGGACCCACCTGTTCCACATCAGCTGGCTGTGGCACCGGGCACCAGCATGCCTGGAGCCCAACCCAAGACCTCCTCATCCTTTGGTCCTGCTCCACCTTCGGGTGGAACTGCATCAGGGGATTGGGCCTGCCCACCCGGGAGTGGG